>NC_057811.1:271512647-271709416 GCF_018294505.1 Triticum aestivum
AATATTAAAAGTGGGTTTGGAAGAGTGTCAACTTTAGATCCCACATATTTGGAGCATGTTCAATCTGATGAAAGTGTTGAGAAAAGTGGGTTTGGAGAGGTCATGACTTTATTTTATGATAATCCCACTATTTCGGAAGAGTGTCAACTTTGCATGCATGTGGATCATGTAGAGAAATTTTTATGTGATAGCTATATTGTTGAATTTTCTTTTGATCCTACATGTAATTATTATGAGAGAGGAAAATGTGGTTGTAGGAATTTTCATGTTACTAAATTACCTCCCGTCATGTTGAGATTGCTATCGTCTCTTTCTTCTTCCTTGCATATGCTAGTTTTTGGTTGATATGATAATTTGTTTGCCTATAAGATGCCAATGCATAGGAAGTACTTTAGACTTAGATGTGTTTATCACATGCTATTTGATACTCTCTTTGTGCTTCAATTCTTGTCTCTCATGCGAGCATCATTAAAATTATCTATGCCTAGCTAGGGGCGTTAAACGATAGCGCTTGTTGGGAGACAACCCAATATTTTTCCTTGCTGTTATTCAATATTTTTTTTTCTAGCCTCTTGTTAGATGTGTTTTTATGTTTTAATTAGTGTTTGTGCCAAGTTAAACCTATAGGATCTTCTTGGATGATAGTTATTTGATCTTGCAGAAATTTCCAGAAACTTTCTGTTCACGAAAATAATAGTTAAGAATCACCAGAACGTGATAAAATATTGATTCCAATTGCTGCTGATCAATAAACAAATTTTCCAGGTCGTCCTATTTTGGCTGATTTTTTGGAGTTCCAGAAGTTTGCGTTAGTTACAGATTACTACAGACTGTTCTGTTCTGAAGTGGTCTTTTGTTTTCATTCACTAACGGAGCTCACGAGATTTTCTGCTAAGTTTTGTGTTGTGAAGTTTTCAAGTTTTGGGTGAAAGATTTGATGGATTATGGAACAAGGAGTGGCAAGAGCCTAAGCTTGGGGATGCCCATGGCACCCCCAAGATAATCTAAAGATACGATAAAGCCAAAGCTTGGGGATGCCCTGGAAGGCATCCCCCTCTTTCGTCTACTTCCATCGGTAACTTTACTTGGAGCTATATTTTTATTCACCACATGATATGTGTTTTGCTTGGGGAATCTTTTATTATTTGAGTCTTTGTTTGTTAGTTTTCCACAATCATCTTTTCTGTACACACCTTTTGAGAGAGACATACATGATTCGGAAATTATTAGAATACTCTATGTGCTTCACTTATATCTTTTGAGTTATATAGTTTTGCTCTAGTGCTTCACTTATATATTTTAGAGCACGGTGGTGAATTTGTTTTATAGAAACTCATCATCTCTCATGCTTCACTTAGATTATTTTGAGAGTCTTAAAATAGCATGGCAATTTGCTTTAATTAATATCATGAGAAAATTGATGCTTGATAATTGTTTTGAGATATAAAGGTGGTAATATCATAGTTGTGCTAGTTGAGTAATTGTGGAATTAAATAATACATGTGTTGGAGTTTGTGATTCCCGTAGCATGCACGTATGGTGAACCGTTATGTAACGAAGTCGGAGCATGAAGTATTTGTTGATTGTCTTCCTTTGTGTGGCGGTCGGGATCGCGCGATGGTTAACTCCTACCAACCCTTCCCCTAGGAGCATGCGTAGTAGTACTTTGCTTTGAGGACTAATAAATTTTTGCAATAAGTATCTGTGTTCTTTATTACTAATGTGAGTCAATGGATTATACGCACACTTACCTTTCCGCAATTTTCTAGCCTCTTCGGTACCGCGCATTGCCCTTTCTCACCTTGAGAGTTGGTGCAAACTTCGCCGGTTCATCCAAACCCCGTGATATGATACGCTCTTTCACACATAAACCTCCTTATATCTTCCTCAAAACAGCCACCATACCTACCTATCATGGCATTTCCATAACCATTCCAAGATATATTGCCATGCAACTTTCCACCGTTTCATTTATCATGACATGCTCCATCATTGTCATATTGCTTTGCATGATCATGTAGTTGACATTGTATTTGTGGCAAAGCCACCGTTCATAATTCTTTCATACATGTCACTCTTGATTCATTGCATATCCCGGTACACCACCGGAGGCATTCATATAGAGTCATATTTTGTTCTAAGTATTGAGTTGTAATTCATGTGTTGTAAGTAAATAAAAGTGTGATGATCATCATTATTAGAGCATTGTCCCAAGTGAGGAAAGGATGATGGAGACTATGATTCCCCCACAAGTCGGGATGAGACTCCGGACTAAATAAAAACAAGAGGCCATAAAAAAGAAGAGAAAAGGCCCAAATAAAAAAAAGAGAAAAAGAGAGAAGGGACAATGTTACTATCCTTTTACCACACTTGTGCTTCAAAGTAGCACCGTGATCTTCATGATAGAGAGTCTCTCATTTTGTCACTTTCATATACTAGTGGGAAATTTCATTATAGAACTTGGCTTGTATATTCCAATGATGGGCTTCCTCAAAATGCCCGAGGTCTTTGTGAGCAAGCAAGTTGGATGCACACCCACTTAGTTTCTTTTTTAGCTTTCATACACTTATAGCTCTAGTGCATCCGTTGCATGGCAATCCCTACTCCTCGCATTAACATCAATTGATGTGCATCTCCATAGCCCGTTGATTAGTCTCGTTGATGTGAGACTTTCTCCTTTTTTTGTCTTCCCACATAACCCCTACCATTATACCTTATTCCACCATAGTGCTATATCCATGGCTTGCGCTCATGTATTGCGTAAGAGTTGAAAAGGCTGAAGCGCGTTAAAAGTATGAACCAATTGCTTGGCTAAAACCGGGGTCGTATATGATATGAATATTTTGTGTGGGGAAGATGGAGCATAGCCAGACTATATGATTTTGTAGGGATAACTTGCTTTGGCTATGTTATTTTGATAAGACATAATTGCTTAGTTAGTATGCTTGAAATATTATTGTTTTTATGTCAACATTAAACTTTTATCTTGAATCATATCAAATCTGAACATTCATACCACAATGAGAAGAATTATATTGAAATTATGCCAAGTAGCACTCCGCATCAAAAATTCTGTTGTTATCATTTGCCTACTCGAGGACGAGCAGGAATTAAGCTTGGGGATGCTTGATACGTCTCCAACGTATCTATAATTTTTGATTGCTCCATGCTATATTATCTTCTGTTTTGGACATTATTGGGCTTTATTATTCACTTTTATATTATTTTTGGGACTAACCTATTAGCCGGAGGCCCAGCCCAGAATTGTTGTTTTTTGCCTATTTCAGAGTTTCGCAGAAAAAGAATATCAAACGAAGTCCAAACGGAATGAAACCTTCGGGAATGTGATTTTTGGAACGAACAAGATCCAGGAGACTTGGACCCTACGTCAAGAAACAAAGGAGGAGGCCACGAGGTAGGGGGGCACGCCTACCCCCCCAGGGCGCACCCTCCACCCTCGTGGGCCCCCTGTTGCTCCACCGACGTACTCCTTCCTCCTATATATACCTACGTACCCCCAAACTATCAGATACGGAGCCAAAAACCCAATTCCACCGCCGCAACCTTCTGTACCTACGAGATCCCATCTTGGGGCCTGTTTCGGAGCTTCGCCAGAAGGGGCATCGATCATGGAGGGCTTCTACATCATCGCCATAGCCCCTCCGATGAAGTGTGAGTAGTTTACCTCAGACCTTCGGGTCCATAGTTATTAGCTAGATGGCTTCTTCTCTCTTTTTGGATCTCAATACAATGTTCTCCCCCTCTCTCGTGGAGATCTATTCGATATAATCTTCTTTTGCGGTGTGTTTGTTGAGACCGATGAATTGTGGGTTTATGATCAACTTTATCTATGAACAATATTTGAATCTTTTCTGAATTCTTTTATGTATGATTGGTTATCTTTGCAAGTCTCTTCGAATTATCAGTTTGGTTTGGCCTACTAGATTGATCTTTCTTGCAATGGGAGAAGTGCTTAGCTTTGGGTTCAATCTTGCGGTGTCCTTTCCCAGTGACAATAGGGGAAGCAAGGCACGTATTGTATTGTTGCCATCGAGGATAATAAGATGGGGTTTTTATCATATTGCATGAATTTATCCCTCTACATCATGTCATCTTGCTTAAGGCGTTACTCTGTTTTTATGAACTTAATACTCTGGATGCATGCTGGATAGCGGTCGATGAGTGGAGTAATAGTAGTAGATGCAGGCAGGAGTCGGTCTACTTGTCTCGGACGTGATGCCTATATACATGATCATACCTAGATATTCTCATAACTATGCTCAATTCTGTCAATTGCTCAACAGTAATTTGTTCACCCACTGTAAAATACTTATGCTCTTTAGAGAAGCCACTAGTGAAACCTATGGCCCCCGGGTCTATCTTCATCATATTAATCTTCCAACACTTAGTTATTTCCTTTGCTTTTGTACTTTGCCTTTTATTTTACTTTGCATCTTTATCACAAAAATACCAAAAATATTATCCTATCATATCTATCAGATCTCACTCTCGTAAGTGACCGTGTAGGGATTGACAACCCCTTATCGCGTTGGTTGCGAGGATTTTTTTTGTTTGTGTAGGTGCGAGGGACTCGCGCGTAGCCTCCTACAGGATTGATACCTTGGTTCTCAAAAGCTAAGGGTAATACTTACGCTACTTTGTTGCATCACCCTTTCCTCTTCAAGGGAAAACCAACGCAGTGCTCAAGAGGTAGCAATCAGCGGCAGGGCCATCAAAGAGATCGATGGCGGTTGAACCAGAGGAGTTGGGGATGGACCACTTAACCTGTGACATGGCCCGGGTGAAGTCGTCGTTGTGGAGAAGCTTGATGTCGTAGCTAGCTTTCCCGAGACACAGTAATACACTAGCCCGCTGACATGAAGCCTTCGGCATGGCAACGTAGTCAACGTCTTCGCCGGCTTCCGTGACGACGTGTTGCTCCGGGATCGACAGGTCAGGGCGAATGGCGGCCACCTCGCCAACGTCCGGCGGACAGGCCCTGATAAACCAATTCTTGGCCGAACGCTCGTCTGGCTCCCTGGGATATGTGGTCAAGCTTAGGCTGCAACATTCTGGAGCAGGGGATGTGGATCTGGCGGGGAGGGACATCGCAGGCCTCATCTAAAAACTCAGGGGAGTGGGGCGCCGGTATGGGAATCGCTGGGTAACCTGAACTTTATAATCTAAGCTGGGAGGAACGGAGGGGGGTGGTGTTCGAGGATACACCGCGCCTACTAAAAATCTTAGTAATGGTGGGTGGAGATGGTGGTGGACGAGGGAGGGTGACGGTTCAAATGCCTCGGCTACTGCAATTTTACTAGAAGGTCGGTGCTGGAGGAGTGTGGGCGACGGTTGAAGTACGACGGCTACTAAAATTTGGGTAAAGGAATTGATTCGGGGCGTGAGTGCCCAAGATCGCACCGGTCCAATAACAATATGCATGTATGATAATAAGGAAAAGTGGTGCAGAACCGCCTATTTTTGCAACGCTCAAGGCGGGTAGTTTGTTTTTGTATTTCTAGCTAGCTGGTCTATCGCACACGGTTCGTCCTATTTTCCAAATAAACCTACCCGCCTTTAGCTTGCACAGGTGGTGGTTTTACAGTGCACTTGCATCGCACATGGTTAAGCCAGTACCTCCACCCTTTGCTTGCGCTTGCGCGGTCGTGGTGATTTTATAGCGCACTTGCATCGCACACGGTTTAGCCAGTACCTCCACCTTTGCTCGCGCTTGCGTAGGCGTGGTGATTCACAGCGCACTTGTATCGCACACGGTTAAGATATTATACCCGTGTCCGTTGAGCGTCATCAGAGTCTTTCAGCAAAAAATAACGTTAGAGAGGGTCAAAAGACAGCCACACCAGCAAGTGGCCCAAATATATATGAGTGAAAAAAGTGGTCTGTGATTTTCAAAATTCCAATGCACAACTTTGAATGCGCGGGCCGACGGTTGGGCGCATCATCGAAGATCGATGAGAGGGGCCAGAAGTCAAGAACCACCTGGAAGTGGCCAAATATATGTAGGAATATTGGGGATGTTTAAAACTTTAAATACACATTGCATAACTTTGGTGGCACCTGCCTCGCAAACCCGAAAGCACCCTTGGATATATATATATATATATAATGACATAATGTCGTACCTAGCTAGGATGCTTGGCCCACCACCTCCCACTTCGTGTCAGTGGGGCGGATGCACATAATGATTGATACTTTGGTCATACATGCATGCCGCCATGACCTACCATAAGACGGACCAATGAATCTATCGTTTGGTCAAATGACAGTTGTTGTTGTCGATAAACCGCTTGGGCCAATAGATTGAACCATCATAAAAATCGCACGAGACGGACCATGTACGTTGGGAAGGGGTGATGTGTGTTTTCAATATAGAATAATGTACAATTTAGATGTGGTGCCTACCTCTCGATACAGATAGCAACCATGAAGCCAAGGTAGTTAAGGACGAGATACGTAGGGTTTGATGTAGGTCGAACCCAGCAATCCAATCATGTGGGAGGGAATCCTGACAATGCATGAGCTCGGCTTTGGTTGAGCGACATGTGACAGTGACCGGCCCTAACATGAACTAGGAAGAAGCCATTCATGGCCAACACATACCCCACATTGTCGGTCAAAGGGATGATATATATATACACTCGGGGAGCCCACAGATATGCGTGTCATCACAAAAAACCGCACAAGGGAGACGTGGTCGATCAGAAGACCCCATATACACTGCATGCGGCCCGAAAATATGTACGGGTACAGTGGTGTGTGATGTGTTTAAATCCCAAATGCACAACTTCGATGGGCCACCAACTACATTACAAACCAAACACCATACTCGACTCCAAGCCTGGTTTAATACGTACAATGTTAGTTTCCCAACTTCGAGGCGGCAGCAGCGGGGGGCGCGGGGGGGGGGGGGGTCGTCCCAAGCATGCGCTCAAACTTTATTTTTTCTAGCAAGGGACACATCTATATATATCTATACATCTATACACCTATATAGTGTGCGAATAGGTTTGAAAGTTGGTTGTTGGATGAAGCCAATCCGACGATACAGAGATGGAAAATCCGAGCACTACTGGATGTTGGATATCATCTACATTCCACCAGATTCTGCCACATGTACAATCTACAAGACTCCATGGTTGAACTTAAGCATAATGCACAAACCTCAAAACACAAGCACTTCTTCTTTGTTCTCTAGAATCTTCCATATCTTAATTGCCCAAACTTTTTTTTTTCTAAATGAATTGTCACTTTTTGTTTTTACCTTTACAATGCACAATTCCATGAATCTTAAAATAGAATTTGTTATCAAACTAATTGATTTTGGATGAGATGAACTATAATAATTAAACGAACATCTACATCTTGCATATATGACTCAAAGCTTACATGCTATAGTGTGGTATTTATTCATAATTTGGTTACCAAATCTCATGCCTGCAATGCACGTGTACCTTACTAGTATCAATAGGAAACCATCATGGTTAAACCCTTCTCGTTGTTGGGTCAAAGGGATAGATTGTGTGGGGCCCCTAATTGTCGGTAAAGGATAGTATATATACCTCGGGGACCGCACAGATATGTGCCGCGTCTTTAGGCCTCACAAGGGAGACACGCTCGAGAAGAACACCCTGCCCCCTATACCCTGCATGCAACCTGAAAAAGGTTTATATAATCGCCATGACACGTCAAGTCAATCATTCTTTAATTTTTTTAGAGGAAAAATAACCCATAAAAACATAGTAGGTTTATATAATCGCCATGACAGGTCCATTCAATCATTCTTTAATATTTTAAGAGAAAAAACACATAAAAACATAGTCTACAAATTAGCAAAACGAGGATCCCAAGGTTTATATAATTGCCATGATAGGTCACTATAGAGATATAATCTATCTCTATATTGACCATGTCATGGCATTTAAATGAAGCTTGAGATATGCAACTTCCCACCGGGTCACCCGTCCTTGGACTACTCTAGCCCAAGCACGCTTAACTTCTGTGTTCTATTTGACTAGGCTAGCGGATGGGAAGCCGGCCATTGCTGATAAGAATTGCCTGCTTGCCATTAAGGCGTTTCACGCTGGTCACCCTATGGGACCTACTCCCTCCTATCACACACATTTGTGCTTTTAGAAACTGTGTGGGATATTATACATGGCCGGTGTGTCGCCGCTAGCCTTCAATGAGCACTGACACTGGTAGTGGGGAAACGATGGGAGAAGAGGCGGGAAACCGATGAGAGGAGTGGCGAGAAACGGTAGCATGTTTTGAAAACCTAGTAGAGAAGGAAGCGTGAGCTAGCATGATGCATGCACACAGTGCTTACCTATCTACTGCATGTGCCGTCGAAAGGGCTCGCGTTGTCGTTCGATCTGGGAGCATCCAACGGTGCACACGTACGATTCATGGGGTTTGGGTTCTGGCCAATCAGAATGCAAGACTCAGATCACGCGCGCAGCAGGTGGGGGGAGAATATCATATAGAAACCAACATTCGGTGGAAACCGGTGAAAACCACGAGAAAATGCGGGATGTTTTGAAGTTTCAATTTTTTTTTGAAAAAATGAGGGATGTTAAGAGGATGATGTTTTATTGCCACACAGAATTTCAAGTTGAAACACATTACGAGATGTGAGCTATGAAAAAGACAAAATCAGCGTTGAATAGTGCCGAATAGTAATGTTACTATTCAGGGCTAAATTTGTCCTTTTCATAGCTGACATCTCATAATGTTTTTTAACTTGAAATTTTGTGTCGCACTAAAACATCACCTTCTTAACATCCCACATTTTTTCAATTATTTTGAAACTTTAAAATATGGTTTCAACAAAGTTTTCATTGAATATCGGCTTTCGTGAGTGAACCGTGTGCTATTTGAAAACATTTCGTGAGAAGAATCTCGGTTTTTAAATCCCCGTAAATCCAAAACTAAGCCAAAAATCGTGAAACCTGGCATGGTGTCACTACATGGCACTTATATGTCGAGGAATTTTTTTCGTCCATTGTGGCGCAAGTTTTATTACAAGCCTCTTACAAACCGAAACTTCTCTCAAAGAAGCCTCGTGGTTCCGATAGGGAAACGTGTCCCCCGTGTGGGCGAAATGTAATCACTGCCTCTTTTGGCCTTGTATTTTCTTCTACGGGCAACATGGAACGACAGGATATCCATGCTGAAATTTAAACTTACTCAGGGTTCGTTTGGCCTTTTTATACACTAATTGAGTTACCTAGGCATTTAATGTCCATAATTCAAATATGAACTTCAAATACATGTTCCAGTTCACCAAAATGGCTAGAAAATTTGTACATGTGTCCTTGGGTGCATGTTTAGGTCCCATGCCAGGAATGGGAACGAATAACAACCGTACCCGCGTCCTGGCATGTCCTCAAACATTTGGAATCTCGGTTTTTAAATCCTCGTAAATCCTAAACTCACCAGAAAGTCATCAAAGGTGGCATGGTGTCACGTCATGGCACATATATGTCATGGTAAAGACATAGTCCAATTTGGGCCAAGCTTTATTACAAACCTCTTACAAAAACCGGAGCTTCTCTGAAAGAAGCCTCGTGGTTCCGATAGGGAAACGTGTTCCCCTTGTGGGTGAAACGTAATCATTGCCTCTTTACGCCTAGTATTTTCTTCCACGGGCAACATGGAACGACATGATATCGGTGCTGAAAATTAAACTTATTCAGGGTTCGTTTGGCCTTTTTATACACTAATTGAGTTTCCTAAGGATTTAATGTCCAAAATTCAAATCTGAACTACATATACATGCCCCAGTTCACCAAAATGGCTAGAAAAATTATACATGTGTCCTTGGGTGCATGTTTAGGTCCCATGCCAGGAATGGGAACGAATTACAACCATACCAGTGTCCTGGCTCATCCTGAAAAATTTTGAATCTCGGTTTTTAAGTCCCCATAATCCAAAACTCACCAGGTGTCATGGTGTCACGTCATGGCACATATATGTCGTGGTAAAAACATTGCCAATTTGGGCCAAGCTTTATTACCAACCTCTTACAAACCGAAGCCTGTCGCGAGAACCCTCGTGGTTTCGATAGGGAAACGTGTCCCCTTCTGGACCAAACGATAATGACTCCCTCTTCTAGCCTCGTATTTTCTTCTACACGCAACACAGAACAACGGGAGATTCGCGCTGAACTTTGAAATTATTCAGGGTTCGTTTGACCTTTTTCATTCATTAATTGAGTTTTCTAGGCATTTAATGTCCATAACTCAAATACGAACTAGAAATACATGCTCCAATGCACCAAAATGGCTAGGAAAAACGTACATGTTTCCTTGGGGTGCATGTTTAGGTCCCATTGAACAAATCGGAATGAATTCAACCGTCTCGCCATCCTGGCTTGGCCACAAACATTGTGTATCTCGGTTTTTAAATCTCTGCAAATCCAAAACTCACCACGAAATCATGAAACTTGGCATGGTGTCACGGTACATATAATTTTCCAATTTGGGCAAAGCTATATTACAAGACTCGTACAAATCAGAGCCTGTCGCAACCCTCGTGGTTCCGATAGGGAAACATGCCCCTCTTGTGGGCGAAACGATAATCGCTGCCTCTTCTCGCCTTGATGTTTGTTTTCTACACGCAACATAGAATAACAGGAGTGTCGGGCTGAAATTTGAAACTGTTCAGGGTTCGTTTGGCCATTGTATATATATTACTAATTACTAAGTTTTCTAAGCATTTAATGTAGTCCATAATACAAATTTGAACTACAAGCACATGCTCCAGTGAAGCAAAATGGTTGGGAAATCGTACATGTGTCATTGGGTGCATGTTTAGGTCTCATTTAAGGAATGGGAATGAATTACAAACTACTTGTCGTCGTCCTGAAACATTGAGAATCTCGGTTTTTAAATCCCAGTAAATCAAAAACTCACCCAAAAACATGAAACTTTCCATGGTTTCATGACATGGCACATATATGTCGTGGTAAAAAAAACCGTCCACTTTGAGAAGAGGCGCACACATTAGTAGCCAATGAAGTCCTTTTTGAAACAAAAGCTGACACGTTAATATCGCAAACGGTTGTATTATATTAAGCATGTCGAAATTTAACCATACTCGGTGGCGTGAGTGCAGCTGTTTGATTAGACGGGACGAGCGCGAGAAGTCCGCCGTGCAGGCTCGACGGGACGCATGCGAGCAGTCCATCGCGCAGGCTCGACCGGACGCGTGCATCCTGTCCACCTCGCAGGCTCGACGGGACATGTGCGAGCAGCAAGGCTGCCCATGCTCACCGGGAAGCGAGCTCTTTGACCTCCATGCACCAGCTGCTGCCCGCCTCGCTCACAACTTCTCCATTAATGGGTTAATTAAAGCACCTGGATGGAGGGTGTTTGCCTGTGATCCCATGGAAGCATTTGCTTTGTTCGTGTTTTCAACACGTATTCCACCCTAATTTAAATTGCCACATAGGGCAACGGATAATACGGCCACAAATAAAATGGCAATGGATAATATGACGACAAATTTACAATGGCGCAGATAATAATTGTCTTACATATTCTGGATAATTTAAAATGCCAGATGCGGCAAAGCTCGGAAGACACGGGGGCAAGAGAAGAAGGAAATTGCAGACAATGGTCTCAGTCGCTACTGACTCTACTCGTCGATGGATCGCCGGGCGAAAAAATCCTCCAGCTCCTTCTTCAATTCTTCACGACTTTGCTTGAAAGCAGCCACGGATTCCTCCACCTCCTGCTCGCGCTCGATCCGAAGCTTCCCAACCCACCCATCAGTTCCTCGACGACCGCTTTCAGTGTCATCTCCGAGGCACTGCTTTGCTCATGCAGCATCTTCCAGCCGGTGGCCTCCTCCTCCTTCTCGACGACCAACTTGAGGAGCTTCACATTGTCACCCATGAGTTGCTCGACGTGGCCGGTCTCCTTGTCAACCGAGGCATCGCTGATCTTGAGCAGTTTCATCAAGCCGTCGACTAGCCCCTGCTACATAGTGACGCCATCGAGAATGTCGTCGTCGCCGGCGACGGACTTCAGGAACGTCGGCTCGCCGCGATGGCCGACACCGCGAATGTGCTTGTGAGAGCCCTCGCGTGCCTATGAGAGCTTGTTCGAGGGCTCCGCGGCACGCCAGGACATCTCAGCTGCTGCTGCGGCTTCACGGCAGGACCTCTCTAGTGCTTCTGCGGCCTTGGTCTTTGCTGCCTGGTTATATGTCCACCCTAAACTCCTCCTAACGGTCATGGCGAAACGACTTGACAGAAAAACCAGTTTTGTGCGTGATGAGGAGAGGAACTGTGAAGTAATTTTCGAGTGGGTAGTTTTTATAGCCCGGTGCTAAGTGTGAACACATATTAGTTTGATAGGTGTGAACATATTTGCATTTACTTATTGCATTGTAATCAGCAATGTGACAAGAAACAAGGTAAAAATTTATTGATGGCGGAAGGTTGACCACGTGGTTGCTCGCCGTTGAGGCGGCCGCGGCGCGCTCCGCTCTGGCGTCCCTGCGCGCGCTCTGCTCGCCATTGAGGCAAATTTACAATGGCAACGGTTAATAATTCTTAATAATTGTCTTACATATTCAGGATAATTTAAAATGCCACATGCGGCAAGGCCCAGAACACTCATGACCTACATATGCATACAGTTATAATAAAATATAAGCTAAAAGGCTGAGTTGGCGGCCTTCCAACAATGGTCTTCTCGGACTCCATGATCAGCATAGCACCCATGCGGCTATTCACTCGAAGTGTCCCGACCCTCCTCCGCCTACGGAGCTACTGGCGCTGGGAGGCTCTTGGGGCTGCTGGGCCTCTTCTAGAAGAGCTTGACAGCGTACAATGATGCGCATGACAAATCCACGGAACCGCTCCATTTCCATGTCTCTGGCCTGGTAGCAAATTCTGTCCATCACCTGCATCCTCAAGATATCACGTTGGCGATGTTCTACTTCGTCAGGGACGCCAACTCCACCAAGGATGCGCTCGAGCCTGGCCACCACATCATCGGGATCAAGATTGACACGGCCGCCGCGGGCAATGATGAAGCCGCAGGCTTCCTGTGTCTTGACTGAGTCGCAGAGGTTCTCTGCCCATTCCTTGCGGGGCATCAGGCTCTCGATGAGCACTAGTGACGGAGGCCCTTTGGGTGGGTCATCGATCATGCCACTGAGCAGCTCTGGATCTTTTGCACGGTGGATGGCAAACTGCTCATCACACCTCCTCTGCAATATGTCGATTGTGCTCCCAAGGACTCTCATGCCGATATCGCTGCCGATGGGCCACGGTGCCTACACCGGCCGATGAAGCTCTTGCTCCCCGACCTGCTCCGGCTCGTTCTCCACACCAAAGATGTAACATAGGTAGGCGTCGAAGTCGAAGCTTTGGTCGTTGCCTGGAATGCTTGGAATAACTAATGGTAGATGGGTGAGGACTAGATCTTCACAGAGTGTCGCGGCGGTGCGTTGCGACCTGGGTTATATGCAGCAAGCCGTTAGCTGGTGGCGGGAAACCAGTGACGGAAGAGGTGTGGAGCGCAGGAAGCATTGGCTGGAGCGCAGGAAGACTAAGTGGAGCACACACACAACCCGAATACCGTATCCGGTGCCACGTGTTATTTATCACACAAGTGTTAACATAAGGAATTGTATGTGTAACTTACTAATAATCGCACACGAGTACATGGAGACGCACCGTGTGCGATACTACTAGCCACCGCAAGCAACTAGTTTGCATTTTTCAAATTTTTTGTACACACAGAATCGCACACGAACTAACTGTATGAACCGTCTGTGTTGTAATTTCTCATCGCAAATAGTTCATCCGAGTCGGCTGTTTGCCATGTATCACACACATCTTGTTAAGTTGAACCGTTTCTGTTGTGTTCGCTAATCGAAAACAATTCGTCCGAGTGAACCATATGCCCTATATCACACACACCTTGATCTGGCAAACCGTTTATGTTGCACTCCCTAATAGCAAACAGTTCATCGGAGCAAACTGTATGCTGTATATCGCACACACATGGATATGGCTTCCCGTTTTTGTTGTTCTGCCTCATCGCAAACAGTTCGAAGGGGTTAACCGTGTGCTCTGAATCACACACGCAACTAAAATCTGAACCGTGTATGATGGCTCCGCCATCGCAAACGTTTTGCACCTTTTTGACGGTTTTTTACATCCCCGTTTGTGATTAATGCCTCGCACACAGTTTCGTCAAAGGGTCTCTGATCGTAGTGTCACGTTAGCAGTATCCTGCAGTAGTGGGTGCCCTAAGAACCGGACAAAGTACCTCGTACACCACTACAATAGATTGGATGCATTTTACTGGGCTAGGCATAATTTCCAAGTTCTCGGCAATGAAGAGAAAGGTGTCTATGAATGTGAGTGCAAACTCTGGACACACATGTGCGACTTGCTAGCAAAAAAATCCTAATTTCGGATAGTCATGCATGAAAGCTCACTTACTGAACTTTAAAAGTCCACATGCATGAGTAATTCACAAAACCAAGTGAAGTTCACTTCCTTAAAATGAACAAATAACAAAAAAAATTGTGTTTATTAATTTCATGTAGTTCACTTACAAAACAAAGAAAAGATGTGTTGTCTGCAGGGCTCTTTTGTGTCCATGTGTTATGCATGCTTTCTCACATGAGAGTACTCAAGATTCCTGAGGTGTACATCATGTAAAGATACACCCGGAATGCAAGATCAAATGCAACATTTGACAGAAGAGACTACAAACAAATAGCACCAGATGGAAGCTCGCTTTTTTGCGGTAGAAAATTGCTGACAGAAACAGCAATGGACCTTGCAAACATAGCGACAAGGTCTGACGCTGGGTGCCACAGAGCGTTGTCTGGTATGAGGGAACTAATCGAGGAAGTTGATGTGCTCAACAAAGAAGAAGAAGAAGCAGCAAAACTAAAGCAAGCAGAGAAATCCCAGCATGAAAATAATACCGAGCAAGTAGAAAATACCGAACACAGCACAACGGTTGCCATAAAAAAAGAAACAATTTTCCACCTCCTGCTTCAAACACAAGAGGAAGGAATAAAGGGGCGAAGCAACCCAAAAAAAGATTGCATGCAAGGAGAAAAGTGATGACAAAAACAGTAAGTCACAACCTGATCTGGACAGTGATGGTCACCCACTGGGAATAAGAAGGTGCAAGACATGTAATGAAATCAGCGGCCACAACTCTAGGACATGTACAAAAAGACATTAACAATAAAACCATGGACATGGCGATGCACAACCAAATAGATATTCCACTCACAACACTAAGAAATGGACAAAATCGAGACGTTGCAGCATCTGCAAAAAGAGGACGAGACACAATTCAAGAACCCGCCCAAAAGAGCAAGATCAGAAAATGAGGAAGACGAAGAAGATGAAATCACAGAAGAAGATGGTGACACAACTGAAGAAGAAATGGTTTATGAAGAAGCAGATGACGAAGAGGAGGAGGAAGAAGAAGAGAGTGAAGAGGGCGAAGAACATGAAGAAACTGAAGAAGGAGTGGCTTATGAGGAAGCAGATGAAGAAGAGGAGGAAGAGGAAGAAGAGAGTGAAGAGCACGGAGAACATGAAGAAACAATGCCCACAAGACCACCACAAGGGAATGCTGCTGTATAGATACAACCGAGAACGACACCACATTCAAAAAACAAGGTAGGAGCACGAAAGGATGCAGTTCACAGCGCTGGAAAACAAAAGCCACCATCAACCATCACGCGAGGAGCAAACAAGGTTGCAGTTCACAGCACTGGAAAACAAAAGCCACCATCAACCAACACGCAAGGAGCAAAGAAGGTTGCAGTTCACAGCGCTGGAAAACAAAAGCCGCTGTCAACCAGCATGCGAGGAGCTACAAACACAACGGTGCAAAGACAAGAACCAGCAACACCGCCACGGAAAACAAAAGAAAGTGCAACATTAGACACACTCCAGTCAGCGCGAAGAAGCAGCAAGTTAAAGACCAAATAGATGCAGTTCAATAAATTAAACATATATATAGCAGTTTGCATATTTGTATGACTTATGTATTAGTTTAAATTTTATGTAAACAGAAATTTCCTGCTGACTATGAGTTCTTCAACTAAACCATACGAGAGAAATGATGTATAGAGTAAACCATATATATAGCATTCAGTTAGTTAGCTCATAGACAACACGAAGTTCTGACTTATAATTCAAGCGGTTCAGATCACGAAAGTACTTATTACAATTCACCTCAAAACATGAAGCGTTCGATACGCAAAAGTACTTATTACAATCAACCTCGAAACCTTAACCAATCACGTCAAATGTGATTCTAACCATACAATCCTCGAGTTCAAAGAAGTTGAGGAAAACAACTTGCTCAGACTTCAGGCCACTATCAATGACAAATTCCTTCCAGCCTTTCTGCAGATACAACCGCCCCTCAACGCCTACACTATACTTGGCTGGTTTTAGGTGTCCATTGCCAAGAACAACTTGGAGAATTCCCTTCTTCTTGAGCCGGAGATACCTAACAACTCATTGTGAAATTTTCTGCAAAAAAAATTAAAACTATTTGAGGACGGAACTAGCATTACAATTCTCATATTGTGCACAGAGCTGTAAAAAACCTACACACAGTACAGACACGAGCTACATGAAGTGCACAACATTCCAACAAGCAGTACAGATAAAATGCACTCTAGTATGCAGTACAGAACTTGCAAATATGCAGTACACTTCTAACTATCATGCAGTTTTTGAGACTAGCTGCATGTAGTACACACCGTACAAGCGGGGAAAATTGTGAAAACTAGTAGTGCTCATATAATATCTAAGCAGTTCACATATTGTAACCATGCAAACTAAAACACGAGCTCCATGCACACAAGCAAAAAAAATAAAAACAAGATATAAGTACACAGTGCAGTACACTTCAATAAATCAAAATAAGTGCGTTCCTAAAATACTAGAAGTTCAGACTAGTATGGAATTATACAAAAAAATAGAAAACATAAAGAAAAAAATCAGATCAAGCAAAAAATACCATCGTGTAGTGAATCTCCACGTTTGTTGGCGTAAGCTGATGGACAAAAGGACTTGTGCAGCCAAGGCCACAACGAAGCTGGGCGGAATAGAATGCAACAACGTTGATGTGGCCCATATCCAATCCTTCTGTGAATAATGTGCCATATGCAAGCTGCTCCACTCGCCCAGCTTGGCACAAGACCTTGCCCCCCCCTGCGAGCACGATGGGCCTGTGAGCAAGCTGAGCAATCGTAGTGCATCGGCACACCACAACCATGGCCACAGCAGAAGAGATTCGCGCAGGGGCCTCGAGCCATCGCAAGAAAAACCTAGAAAATGAAAAGAAATAAAGAGACGCTGGAGAAAGGAGAGAAGTTGCGGCCAGAGGAGAAATGAACTACGAAGGAAGGGTAGAAGTTGGCCTACATTTATAAAAGAGGAATGCAAAAAGGTCAAAAGTGAAAATTAATAAGAGTTAATGAAACTTATGTTACCAAGAATGAAGGACAATCAATGAAGGCTTATGTTACCAAAGAAAAAGGACCAAAAAAGTGTACTTTGACTGCAGCACTTCCCACGCACTAACTGCAGATCGTTAAATATTTATATTTTTAAAAAATTATAATCCGCAGACTATTCTAAATAAAAGTGAATCCAGTTCACCAAAGTAATACCAGGCAGTTCACAATATGTGTGCATAAGTACAGTACATGCTAAAAAATGAAGCACAAGAGAAGCACTTTCGTGTAGTGCACAACGCAAAGACTTAGTGCACGTAATGCAGTCCGCAACATTGGTACAAGCAGTCACAACGTTGGCACAAAAAAGGATGCACGCAGTACAAAATGTGTACACCTGCAGCACAAGACGTAGACGAATGCAGTGCCCACATAACCAGCAAAGCAGTAAACTAGAAAAAGAATACATACGAGGAAAACAATAAAGAAAAATGCGACCAGCATGTAGTGCACAAAAATGTAGTGAAAAAATGTGTAGTGCGGAATGTGTGCACATGCAGTAGACAAACCTGATGCATGCAGTGCAAGATGATTTACTAAGCAGTGCACACCCCTATATTTGAAAAATTACGTGAGAGGGAAAATATTAAAAAAATGGGATAATTAGATTTATGTCCCTAGTTGTGTCCCACTCGTCTGTTTTACCCCTAATTCCCAAAAGTCACCGGTTCTGTCCAAGTCACTTTGCTCCTCTTATGCTTTTGCCCTTTGACCGTTTGACCGTCAGTTTGAAAACTTCATAACTAATTCATACTGAATCAGAAAAATGCAAATAAGATACCAAAATGTTCATAAAAACATCACCTATATGTCAGTGTTATTTGCATTCATGAAAAAAGTGTTGGAAAATGCACATCCGAGTTTTAGCTCTTTTGATACCACAATGAATATTGAACTCTAAAAAAATGAAAAAAAATAAAAAAAATGGTGGCGAAGAACAACAAATGTTCTAAGTGCTTGCCATCTTTCATTAGGGAACGACATTCGTGGAAGTCATGGCAAAAAAATAATCTATTTTGGAGTGTTGATTGTTTTTTTTTGCCGCGGCACCTACGAATGTTATTCCCTGATGAAACTTGGCAGTCACTTAAAACATTTGTCATTCTTTGCCACCAATTTTTTTATTTTTTTGAACTATTTTAGATTTTACTATCCATGGTGGTAGCATAAGAGCTAAAACTCGGATGGGCACTTTCCAACACTTTTTTCATGAATACAAATGACACTGACATGTAGGTGATGTTTTTCTGAACATTTTGGTATCTTATTTGCATTTTTCTGATTTAGTATGCATTAGTTATGAAGTTTTCAAACTGATGGTCAAACGGTCAAAGGGTAAAAGCATAATAGGAGCAAAGTGACTTGGACAGAACCAGTGACTTTTGGGAATTAGGGGTAAAACAGACGAGTGGGACACAACTAGGGGCATAAATCTAATTATCCTAAAAAATTGACCACCCAGGTGCAACCGGCCCCAACCAGTCTCGTAGTAGGTCCGCGCCTACAGTATGTGAGTCCGTTCTGAGCCACGATGCATGGGGCCGGGCACACATGGGCCCACAGGTTAGAGAGGATAGAGCAGCGAGCGCCGTGTATAAGCACCTAAATAAGTAACCAAAGGAGTTCGATATGGCTGCCTCGCCAGTGCTTATAAACAGGTGGGCGCGCTCTCCGCAGGCGAGGTGGTACTAAACCTTACCGCTCACACACAGCGCACCGGGAACCAGCTGTGTTGAGAGGCTTAATTAGGCCGAATGCGTTTTCACTCCTCTAACACACGCCCAACACGCTAGAGTGATTAAAAAACAATAAGTACAAAAATAAAACATCAAACAAAAATGTGAAATATTTTGAATAACAACCACAAAAAAATGTGTGTGGGCACTGCCAGAACCTATAGTTTGCTCTCATAAATAAAATGCAGGAAGCCCGAAGTCAACGTGCAAATGCAGTCGCGACCTTCAACAATGCAGTTCGTCACATGGAAGCACGAAGTATTGTTACTTCTGAAATGCAATTCTCTTTCTATTGCATTGCAGTAGGGCTAAAATGAAGAATGCAGCCCTGTTAGTTAAGCAAATCAGTCCGATACCCCTATCCACACTACCCTCCATCCACACAAAAGCTGCATCACCATCACCTATAAAAAAAGATAAAATAAGAAAGAACTCCATCAAAAAAGTAATGTGCGTACATCTGTATGAGTCGCGATCCGATATAATATAGTATATGAAGAATAAAATCACCTACATGCAGTACACTTTGTGGACATAGGCAGTTCTTTCATGATACCCAAGAAGTGCACTTACTAGGAAAATTCACTGAAAATACAATCGTCACATTTTCTGACAGTTGCGTGCATACCTGAAGTTGTCACGAAAAAAGAGGCAACAACGTTCCAGATTTCCAATGCACTAAGACAGCCTCCTCATAGCACAACCTCTCTACAGTTGCCACGTAACTGAAAACACAACCCCACCACGCTACCACCCCGCTCCACCACTCCCACGTCCTGTCATAGAGAGCAGAGGAGAAAACACAACTGCTTCGTCTCGCCAAAAAACCCATTGCAGCTTCTTCTCCCCACTTCCTTTCACTAATCGCTCTCTCCAGAACAAACGCAAGAGAGCAGAGGAGAGCCATGGTGGATGCACCTCTGTACAAGCAGCACCGCAGGTACACCAGGGAGCTCCACGACATCGACCTCCACGGCAACCACAAGCTCCAAGTCATTGTCACAAGCAAGGGTCAAGACGTGGACAAGATGCTATCCACGCTTAGGAGGAAGCTCGGCGGAATGCCCGTCAAACTAGTCGATGTTGATGTCGAGTACACGTACGACATGAAGCCACAGCGGGCAGCAGTGCTCCAGCTATGCGTAGAATAAGAATGCCTTGTCTACCACATCTTTGCAGCTAAAGACAGGTGAGAATAATTATCAATCTATACTATTGCTTGTCAATATTGATTTTAAATTTTCTTCCTCGCAATTGCCATTATATAAACTTTGGTTCTCATTTTTAAAAAGCATGGCATAGGAATTCATTGAAAGTTTTCATCTGGCTCCATGTAACTCATGTGTTCAATTCTTGAATTAGACGATCTAGCTATCCACGCAGTTTTATTTTCTTTTACCAAATATAAATTATCTGCCTAAACAATAGAAAATTGCACCATTACTATCTAAAACATGTATGAAATTCAACTCAAGACAATAAACATGCACAAACATGCATTGTTTATGGAATCTATTATGAGATTTACTAGTTATGATGTACAAAGTATTAGTAGCTACTCACTTGAACATATTCAGGTATTCATATTGCACTTCAGTTTTAGAATAAACAAAAAACCATTAGCGGTTCTAAAAATAACTAGTACTGTCTCACTATATTCAGTCTATACAAACATCTTGGAGGCTAATGGAACTAGACAAATTCCTCATGAATGATGAATACACCTTCGCCGGATTCGCCATTGAAGGAGACAAAAACAAGCTGAAGCCATCTGGCTTGGAGATCAACTCCGACAACTACATTGATATACAAGTGGAATGGAGAGACCCATACAATAAAAAGAAGTTTGACTCTTTCGCTGATGTTGCCGGCAGGCTGATCGACATTCACTACCATGACATGAAGAACAAAATCAACCACAAGGAGGACCATACTCTGTGGGGGTTTTGCCCGCTCTCAGACAAGCTTACCAAGTATGCAGCAATAGATGCATTCGCAACCTACGAGTCATGGAGAATCATCTATGATATCATAATGGGACTAGACAGGGCAAAAGGAAAAAAAGAAGCAAAGAAGAAGAACAAGGCTGTAATCCCATACAACAACTAGAAATGAATAGGGCTATGTTTAGCTTTATTTTACTTTAGAGGTTGTGTTGTTACTTGTTTCCTGTCTTCTAGGTTTTGCTTATGTCTGTTGTTTCATATCGAACGTTTCTTTGTAAAAACTGTCGGATTCAGGGTTCCGCAGACCCTTGAGAGTTTCGAACTCTGGGGTGTCTGTGAAGAACTCGCCCTCCCCACTCTGCCTGCTTGCTAATCCCATGACCTAGCTCGATGAACCGAATGGACAAGGGACACAACAATTTACCCAGGTTCGGGCCACCTTTGCGGCGTAAAACCCTACTCCTGCTTTGTGGTGGATTGGCCTCGAGGGGCTGAGGATGACCTAGTACAGTGGAAAACAGCCTCAGGAGGAGTGGTGTTCTTGTGCTCGATGATTTGGTGGTGAGAGCATGATCTGAATGATCCGTGCCCCTCTATGGTGGTGGCTAAGTCCTATTCATAGTGTCCTTGGTCCTCTTCCCAATGTAAGGCAGGAAGGGATCCCACAACGACCAAATTTGAAGGGAGACAACTAGTACATGCTATCCCGACAAAAGTAGTCTTCGCCTGCCAAAAGCTTCTGGTCATGATGCCGCTATCCCGACAAAAGTACAGGCTCGGCGATGACCTCCGCTATGCCGTCCTGGCGGTCTTGGTCTTGTTGCACCAAAATGGAAACCTTTGCTTGATTCCTCGGGACTCCGCGCTTGCACTTGCCTCCTTAGCACCAAAGAGGAAACTGGTACACGGCACCCGCTGGTGCCCGCCTGGCCTTGGTCGTCACGACTCATGTCATATAAACCTCGCAAGGTGCATCTTGGATAGATATCTTCGCTCCTCAGGAGCCAGCCTGGGGAGGCCGCCCCTCGAGGAGGTCTTGGCGTCGTCCGCCTCGTGAGGCTTGGCCCCTCACGAGGGTATTGGGTTGTTGATCCTGAAGCTGGGCCGTACCAGGCCGTCGATGGAGCCATGTCATGGGCCGCAGGGAGGCAAGTCCGGGGAGCCCCCGGGCCCAAGGCGCACTCAAACTTGGCTTCTAGGCGAAGGCAAGGGGCAAGCGCGGAGCGCCGCAGGCCCTAACTGTCTGCGGCCTCGGTTGACACGTGGCGACTGATGGGACGTGGGCGCCTCCACTTCCCCACGCAACCTTGATATCCGCCTGGCTTGGCGGCCGCCTGTTGCCAATGCAGCCCCGCCTTCGTCATTTGCCGTGCTCACCCTTGGTTTCTTCATCTATCCGAGAGACAGCAGCCCTCTTCCCAGATTTGACGCCGGCGCCGGTCTTCCCTTGCTGCTATGGCGCCGTGGTCGAGGAAGAAGAGGAAAACCCTGTGCTACGGTCAAACCTCCGCCAGCCTTCGAGCCCGCCCTTGAGCAGTCGACGGTGGTGAACCATGAGGGGCCGGACAAGATCCGTCCGGCGCTCGCCACCGATTCGAATGAGTGGAAGGCGATGGTGGTCTGGCCTGCTTCCTGGGCCATGGTCGACATGGCAGCCACTGGGATCCCCGTCCATCTTCATGCCCTCTTGGCCAGCATGATCCCTCCTTTCTCTGATTTCTTCAACGCCATACTCTCGCATTACCAAATCCACACGCTGCATCTGGATCCTCCATCCATCATTATCATTGCTATCTTCGCCTTTGTCTACGAGGCCATGGTGGGCATTTCCCCTTCCATGGCCTTGTTTCGCCATTTCTTCTCGCTTCACGTGGTCGTCGCCCACCAGTGCTCAGGGTGGGTGGCCTTTCAGGCCGTAGCGGCCACGGCCGGCTCGGGCATCGACTTCGAGCTCTCGCTGGTAGTAAGTGGATTCCAAAAGCGGTGGGTGTTTGTGGATGCTGGCGTGCTCAGCTCCCTGCTCTTGCTCCCACGGGCGCCGGCCGTATCTAACTCCGGCTGGAGGCATGCGAAGCTCGTCGACCATCGGCTTGCTCATGTTTGGCGCCGGCTGGCCAGGTTGAAGAAGCTCAAGGTGACGGCGCCCATGGTGGTGAAGGAGTTCGTCCGGTGTCGCATTGCTTTGCTTCAGCGTCATTCTCGACAAATGTGGGCCTTCACTGGCCGCGGGGACCCCTTGAGGCCCCAGGTGCATGTGCTTCCTCCCGAGATGCTACGCACGGTGCTCGAGCCTTTGATGGGCGACCCGGCGCTAGCCATGCTTCCAGAGGTGGGCTGCGTCCTGTACTGTTGCTCGAAGGAGGAGTTCGTGAGGCAGATGCCCCTTTTTGATGAGTGGGGGTTGTGCCCGGCCGGCCTTGAAGGGCCCCGCGAGAACCCCCGTCCTGATGGTCCCTTTGCCTGCCGACCCTGCGGCGTGAGCCACAGAGGTGGATGCAGGGGGCGAGCGCCGCCGAGTGCCATCGGGGCGGCTGCTGAGGAGATGAGGCAGTCCGGCGCTCCCGAGATGGTAGCTCCCGAGGTTCAGGCGAGCTGCCTTAAGGGGGCGGCCGGAGAGTAGGCGCGATCCAAGGCTCCCAAGGCCGCCGCTCAAGTGCCCCCCAAGTGTCCCCGATGCCGACGACCACGCTCCGGACATCGACCATCTTCGCCTGAACCTTGAAGTACTTCGAAAGAGGAAGGGGCCTCTGAGCTGCAATGGTGGTGCATACCGACTGCTGAAGCAGAGGAAGTACATAGCCATAGATGAGTAAGCACCTTATCTTCATGATTCTCTGCGCGTCGCGTCCTTTCCTGACAGTGGCTCTTCAGGATCCCTTCGGCTATGGCGGCGAGGTCTCTAGAGGAGCGTCCTCCACCATTCCTTGACCCACTATTGGTTTCGAGCTCCCCATGCTGGAGCACTGTGCGAGGCATGGGGCCTCTCCAAGAGGCGGACGCGCCGATGGGGGGTCTCGATCCTGCTTTCCTGTCGCCCTTCCTTCATGGTCCGGCCTGGGGTGCAGAAGGAGTGTCGAGGGCTCCTCCATTGGTCATTGCTGGTGGCTGGGTAATCCCAGCACTAGCTTTGTCTTCAAGCAGCAAGGCCACACCACCCAGCACCTCCGCCGAGGCCCGAAAGGTGGCAGGGAAGGCATCAGCCTTCAGCCCCGTGCCAGGGGCAGGTGAGCCACCCCAAGCTTCACCAACAACCCCCGGTGCGAAGGATGGGCTTGGCCACGCGCTAGAGCTCGCGCGTGGGCGCGGCGTTGTACGTCACGAGCTTTTCCGGGAGGCGATGGGTGCACTGAGCCGGCTTGGAGAAGAGATTGCTAACGTTGATGCCCGCCTTGAGATGGAGGACCTTCGCCTGGCGCACGAGTGGCACCAGTTGAAAGTCGCCATCAACCTTGGGCATCTTCAACACGAGCGCGCCAACGCGAAGGCCATGGTGTCCCTTGCGACCTCGCGCGAGGCTTCTGCCCGGGCCTTGGAGGAGGCTAGAGTAGCCAACCATTGCCTTGAGGCTGCCGAGGAGCGTGAGCGGGAACTCCAGGCCTCGAATGCTACCCTTGAGCGACGGATTGAAGCGCTCAGGGCCGTCTTGACCGCATCACTGAGGGGAGCATGTTCCAAAGAGAAAGAGATCCGAAAACGCGAGGAGGCACTAGTGCTGGAGGCCTTGGAGCGCAGCCTGGAGCTTGAGCGGCTGGAGGTGAGGGAGCGCCATGTGGCCATGGCTGAGGACGCTGTGATCGAGCGGGGAGCCAAGATATAGGAGGAGGTCGATCGGAGGGTGGCGAAGGCTCGAGCGGATCTTGCTGACGAGCACCGCTTAACGATGGAGTTCCGAGAAGCCGAGGTTAAGGGCAGGACCGCTGCCCTCAGGACAAAGCTGGACGAGGCGGAGCAGCATGAGAGGGCCGCCAAAGCAGCCCAGGCCTCCGCCCAGGCTGACTTGGCTTCTACCCACGCCGACTTGCTCTCACTCCAGCAACAGATCAATGGTGCCGCATCCCTTGCAAAGAAGAATGCGGATGAGGCATGCCGTCGGCAGACGCTACAGCGCGAGCATGCTTCTATGCTCCAGGCCCTCAGGGTGAGAGCAAACCGACCCTTGAGCACCATCCGCGAGGACAGCACCCCTCACCCGCGCGAGGAAGATTATGCCAGCTACCTCCGCTTCTTCACCGAGGTTGTGACCCTCCTAGAGGGTCGGGCCGCGAGGGCTTGCGAGCTTGTTGAGGAGAGAAGTCGGGGCCTTCTTGGGCACGCGTTCTCGTGCGTCTTCAGTCATCTCCTAAACCTCGATCCCCACTTTGACTTCGATGCCTCCATAGTCCCCATGCTCGGGGTCATACAGGACAACCTGGCGACCTGGGTAGATGACAACATGGACGCATTGGTCGCCGAGTTCGCTCCCGAGGATGATGCGGCCGTGATCGCGGCCGATGGGGATGATGCGGAGGGCGACGATGAAGATGACGATGGTGACAACACAGATGGCGTGGATGAAGACGAGGAGGGCGGCGTGGAAGGCAGCGCCTCCGGCTAGACCTGTATTTCCTTTCCGGCGTGAAAGAAAAACCTTGGGCGCGGCCCTGCGGGGCGTGAAAGCATTTTTTGAAGGGGGCCCCTTATAATGTATGAAATGAAATGTAGAAACTGGCGAAATGCCTTTTAAGGACGGAATTAGGACACGCCGTCGCAGGCCCGCGGGCCCCCGAGTGGGGTAACTGTTGCCACTTATCCTGGTTCTGCGGGTCTTGAGCGAGCCCTAACGCCCTGGTTGAACCTTCCTCCCAAGGTGAGCCCTTCGGGGCCGCGCTAGGTTCCAAGTCTCCCAAGAAGCCTGCTGCCCGTCAAAGTGAGCCTCGCGAGGAGTGAATGCCAGACTACGGCAAGGTATGCGCGTAGTGATCCTGCGGCAATTGCATCCTTGACCCCGGAGGGATCCTGTCGCCACCCGGGCTGGCCCGAACGTGCCTGGCACGCACATACCACGCGCAGCCTCCGCTCGCGGGCGCTCGTAGGGGGGTAGCAGGTGTGAGCCCCTCAGAAAAATGTGCAACCTGAAAGCGAGAAACCGAGACAAATCAAGAGAAAATTTCCCCCGTTTTTGATCAACACAAGGAACTTCAAATCTCAGTCCAAAACGGCGGCGAGTCAATTTATAGAAAGAGGGGCGGAAGCAAACGGCCGCGTCTGGCACCTAGCTAGTCTTCTTGTCTTCTCACTAGCGCGGAGCTAAGTGCTTTCATTGGATTTGAGCGTAGTCATTGGGGGATAGTGTCGAAGGCCAGCGCGGAGCATGGTGCTTCAACTTCGACATGGGCGGGAGCCCCCGTGAGGCCCGAGGGAGGCACTCAGGAGACTCCAGGGCATATACATCCCCACTCATTATTACGTGAGAGTGTCACGAGCGGAGACCTTCATAGGGATGGGCCTTGCTTCATGTCGCATGACGAGGGGCCTGCCCTGCGCCTCCCCCGACCACCGTTGGGGCATTCGGAAACCAGGACGGGGCCAAGGGGAAATGGGGACGCGGGCGGTGCCCTCGATGACCGCGGGTGCCCCACCGAGGGGAAGGGATCGCCGGCGCCTTCCCCGGTAGAGGACCTACCTCGACGCAACGCCTTGCTCCACGTGGTGTGGGGGAGGCCCTGGCTCCCCCGCGCGGAACCCAATGCGGCTCTCTTGCCTGGGGCGGGGCCATCGCCTCGGGGTCTCCGGCTGCCACCGTGGCCTGGTTCACCTGCGGTCCACAGTTTGCGTAATCATGCTCCTGAGATATCGGCTGCACCCAGCATCTGTCGTCGTTGAAGGGGTCGGTGAAGCTTCCGGGTGGTTCGTGAAGCCACAGCCTCTTGCGTCCCTGCTACCCAGCTTGGCTCATAGAGCGGGCAAGGGGCCCCTCTCGGCATGTACATCAGGTGCACCATGAGAGGCACATAGACGTCTGAGATTGCCGCCTCGGTACCGTCGCCTGGGTGCCCTGCGTGGTGGGCCGCCAGGTCCGGTGCTAGGCTCTGATGATCGTGCGGTGACATCCTGGCGGGACCTGCCCGATCTTGCCTCGCCGGAGGCGGTGCAGTCGCGGTAGGACGAGCGGCGCTGCGGGCCATGTTGAGGCTGTCGAATCACATGTTGGGGAATGTAGTAATTTCAAAATTTTCCTACGCACACGCAAGATCATGGTAATGCATAGCAACGAGAGGGGAGAGTGTCGTCCACGTACCCTCGTAGACTGTTAAGCGGAAGCGTTATGACAACGCGGTTGATGTAGTCGTACGTCTTCACGATCGACCGATCCTCAGTACCGAACGTACGGCACCTCCGCGTTCAGCAGACGTTTAGCTTAGTGAAGTCCCACGATCTCACGATCCAGTAGATCTCGAGGGAGAGTTTCATCAGCATGATGGAGTGGTGACGATGTTGATGAAGCTACCGATGCAGGGCTTCTCCTAAGCACCGCTACGATATGACCGAGTTGGATTATGGTTGAGGGGCCACCGCACACGGCTAAAAGATCAATGATCAATTGTTGTGTCCTTGGGGTGCGCCCCCCCGTATATAAAGGAGCTAGGGGGGAGGCGGCCGGCCAAGGAGGAGGGCGCACCAAGGGGGAGTCCTACTCCCACTGGGAGTAGGACTCCTCCTTTCCTAGTAGGAGTAGGAGAAGGGGGAAGGAGGAGAGAGGGGAAGGAAAGGGGGGCGCCGCTCCCCTCCTTGTCCAATTCGGACTAGAGGGGCAGGGGGCGCGCGGCCTGCCCTGGCCGCCCCTCCTCTTCTCCACTAAGGCCCATTAGGCCCAATATACTCCCCGGGGGGTTCCGGTAACCCCCCGGTACTCCGGTATATGTCCGAAACCTCCCGAAACACATCCGGTGTCCGAACATAGTCATCCAATATATGGATCTTTACGTCTCGACCATTTCGAGACTCCTCGTCATGTCCGTGATCATATCCAGGCTCCGAACTACCTTCGGTACATCAAAACCTATAAACTCATAATACCGATCGTCACAAAACTTTAAGCGTGCGGACCCTACGGGTTCGAGAACTATGTAGACATGACCGAGACACAGTTCCGGTCAATAACCAATAGCGGAACCTGGGTGCTCATATTAGTTCCCACATATTCTACGAAGATCTTTATCGGTCAAACTGCATAACAACATATGTTGTTCCCTTTGTCATCGGTATGTTACTTGCCCGAGATTCGATCGTCGGTATCTCAATACCTAGCTCAATCTCGTTACCGGCAAGTTTCTTTACTCGTTCCGTAGTGCATCATCCCGTAACTAACTCATTAGTTGCATTGCTTGCAAGGCTTACAGTGATGTGCATTACTGAGATGGGCCCAGAGATACCTCTCTGATAATCGGAGTGACAAATCCTAATCTGATCTATGTCAACTCAACAAGTACCATTGGAGACACCTGTAGAGCACCTTTATAATCACCTAGTTGCCTTGTGACGTTTGGTAGCACACAAAGTGTTCCTACGGTAATCGGGAATTGCATAATCTCATAGTCATAGGAACATGTTTAAGTCATGAAGAAAGCAATAGCAGTAAACTAAACGATCAAGTGCTAAGCTCACGGAATGGGTCAAGTCAATCACATCATTCTCCTAATGATGTGATCCCATTAATCAAATGACAACTCATGTCTATGGCTAGGAAACTTAACCATCTTTGATCAATGAGCTAGTCAAGTATAGGCATACTAGTGACACTATGTTTGTCTATGTATTCACACATGTATTATGTTTCCGGTTAATACAATTCTAGCATGAATAATAAACAGTCATCATGATATGAGGAAATAAATAATAACTTTATTATTGCCTCTAGGGCATATTTCCTTCAGTCTCCCACTTGCACTAGAGTCAATAATCTAGATTACACAGTAATGATTCTAACACCCATGGAGTGTTGGTGCTGATCATGTTTTGCTCATGGAAGAGGCTTAGTCAACGGGTCTGCAACATTCAGATCCGTATGTATCTTGCAAATCTCTATGTCTCCCACCTGGACTTGATCCCGGATAGAATTGAAGCGTTTCTTGATGTGCTTGGTTCTCTTGTGAAATCTGGATTCCTTTGCCAAGGCAATTGCACCAGTATTATCACAAAAGATTTTCATCGGGCCCGATGCACTATGTATGACACCTAGATCAGATATGAACTCCTTCATCCAGACTCCTTTGTTTGCTGCTTCTGAAGCAGCTATGTACTCCGCTTCACATGTAGATCCCGCCACGACGCTTTGTTTAGAACTGCACCAACTGACAGCTCAACCGTTCAATGTAAACACGTATCCGGTTTGCGATTTAGAATCGTCCGGATCAGTGTCAAAGCATGCATCGACGTAACCATTTACAGTGAGCTCTTTTTCACCCCCATAAACGAGAAACATATCCTTAGTCCTTTTCAAGTATTTCAAGATGTTCTTGACTACTGTCCAGTGATCCATTCCTGGATTACTTTGGTACCTCCCTGCTAAGCTAATAGCAAGGCACACATCAGGTCTGGTACACATCATTGCATACATGATAGAGCCTATGGCTGAAGCATAGGGAACATTTTTCATTTTCTCTCTATCTTCTGCAGTGGTCGGGCATTGAGTCTGACTCAACTTCACACCTTGTAACACAGGCAAGAACCCTTTCTTTGCTTGATCCATTTTGAACTTTTTTCAGAACTTTGTCAAGGTATGTGCTTTGTGAAAGTCCAGTTAAGCGTCTTGATCTATCTCTATAGATCTTGATCCCCAATATGTAAGTAGCTTCACCGAGGTCTTTCATTGAAAAACTCTTATTCAAGTATCCTTTCAACCTATCCAGAAATTCTATATCATTTCCAATTAGCAATATGTCATCCATATATAATATTAGAACTGCTACAGAGCTCCCACTCACTTTCTTGTAAATACAGGCTTCTCCAAAGGTATGTATAAAACCATATGCTTTGATCACACTATAAAAATGTTTATTCCAACTCCGAGAGACTTGCACCAGTCCATAAAGGGATCGCTGGAGCTTGCACACTTTGTTAGCTCCCTTTGGATCGACAGAACATTCCGGTTGCATCATATACAACTCTTCTTCCAGAAATCCATTCAGGAATGCAGTTTTGACATCCATTTGCCAAATTTCATAATCATAAAATGTGGCAATTTCTAACATGATTCAGACAGACTTAAGCATCGCTACGGGTGAGAAAGTCTCATCACAGTCAACTCCTTAAATATGTCAAAAACCTTTCACAACAAGTCGAGCTTTGTAGACAGTAACATTACCGTCAGCGTCAGTCTTCTTCTTGAAGATCCATTTATTTTCTATGGCTTGCCGATCATCGGGCAAGTCAACTAAAGTCCACACTTTGTTCTCATACATGGATCCCATCTCAGATTTCATGGCCTCAAGCCATTTTGCGGAATCTGGGCTCACCATCGCTTTTTCATAGTTCGTAGGTTCACCTTGGTCAAGTAGCATGACCTCCAGAATAGGATTACCATACCACTCTGGTGCGGATCTTACTCTGGTTGACCTACGAGGTTCGGTAGTAACTTGATCTGAAGATTCATGATCAACATCATCAGCTTCCTCACTAATTGGTGTAGGTATCACAGAAACCGGTTTCTATGATGAACTACTTTCCAATAAGGGAGCAGGTACAGTTACCTCATCAAGTTCTACTTTCCTCCCACTCACTTCTTTCGAGAGAAACTCCTCTAGAAGGGATCCATTTTTAGCAACAAATGTCTTGCCTTCGGATTTGTGATAGACGGTGTACCCAACAGTTTCCTTTGGGTATCCTATGAAGACACATTTCTCCAATTTGGGTTCGAGCTTATCAGGTTGAAGTTTTTTCACATAAGCATCGCAGCCCCAAACTTTAAGAAACGACAACTTTGGTTTCTTGCCAAACCACAGTTCATAAGGCGTCGTCTCAACGGATTTTGATGGTGCCCTATTTAACGTGAATGCAGCCATCTCTAAAGCATAACCCCAAAACGATAGCGGTAAATCAGTAAGAGACATCATAGATCGTACCATGTCTACTAAAGTACGATTACGACGTTCGGACACACCATTTCGCTGTGGTGTTCCGGGTGGCGTGACTTGCGAAACTATTCCGCATTGTTTCAAATGTAGACCAAACTCGTAACTCAAATATTCTCCTCCACGATCAGATCGTAGAAATTTTATTTTCTTGTTACGATGATTTTCCACTTCACTATGAAATTCTTTGAACTTTTCAAATGTTTCAGACTTATGTTTCATTAAGTAGATATACCCATATCTGCTCAAATAATCTGTGAAGGTGACAAAATAACGATACCCATCGCGAGCCTCAATATTCATCGGTCAGCATACATCAGCATGTATGATCTCCAACAAATCTGTTGCTCGCTCCATTGTTCTGGAGAACGGCGTTTTAGTCATCTTGCCCATGAGGCATGGTTCGCAAGTACCAAGTGATTCATAATCAAGTGATTCCAAAAGTCCATCAGTATGGAGTTTCTTCATGCGCTTTACACCAATATGACCTAAACGGCAGTGCCACAAATAAGTTGCACTATCATTATCAACTCTGCATCTTTTGGCTTCAATATTATGAATATGTGTATCACTACTATCGAGATTTAATAAAAATAGACCACTCTTCAAGGGTGCATGACCATAAAAGATATTACTCATATAAATAGAACAACCATTATTCTCTGATTTAAATGAATAACCGTCTCGCATCAACCAAGATCCAGATATAATGTTCATGCTTAACGCTAGCACCAAATAACAATTATTCAGGTATAAAACTAATCCCGAAGGTAAATGTAGAGGTAGCGTGCCGACCGCGATCACATCGACTTTGGAACCATTTCCCACGCGCATCGTCACCTCGTCCTTAGCCAATCTTCGCTTAATCCGTAGTCTCTGTTTCGAGTTGCAAATATTAGCAACAGAACCAGTTTCAAATACCCAGGTGCTACTGCGAGCATTAGTAAGGTACACATCAATAACATGTATATCACATATACCTTTGTTCACCTTGCCATCCTTCTTATCCGCCAAATACTTGGGGCAGTTTCGCTTCCAGTGACCAGTCTGTTTGCAGTAGAAGCACTCAGTCTCAGGCTTAGGTCCAGACTTGGGTTTCTTCTCCTGAGCAGCAACTTTTTTGCCATTCTTCTTGAAGTTCCCCTTCTCTTCCCTTTACCCTTTTTCTTGAAACTGGTGGTCTTGTTGACCATCAACACTTGATGCTCCTTCTTGATTTCTACCTCCGCAGCCTTTAGCATTGCGAAGAGCTCGGGAACTGTCTTATCCATCACTTGCATATTATAGTTCATCACGAAGCTCTTGTAGCTTGGTGGTAGTGATTGAAGAATTCTGTCAATGACACTATCATCTGGAAGATTAACTCCCAGTTGAATCAAATGATTGTTATACCCAGACATTTTGAGGATATGTTCACTGACAGAACTATTCTCCTCCATCTTGCAGCTGTAGAACTTATTGGAGACTTCATATCTCTCAATCTGGGCATTTGCTTGAAATATTAACTTCAACTCCTGGAACATCTGATATGCTCCATGACGTTCAAAACGTCGTTGAAGTCCCGGTTTGTCGGTGTACAAAAGTAGGGGCTCTCCTTTTGACCCCTTTACTTGTGCACGGGCAGTCAGAGCCGTGCGCCACGGCCACACATAACAGGGCAAAGGAGGGAAGCCGGAGAAAAGCCGAAGTAAAAGACAGCCAAGGCAACGCTAGGGCCAAGAACACAAAGAAGCAGAGAGGCGAAGCAGGTTCCCCTGGCAAGATCCTTGCCGAGGGCAGCCTCAGCGGCCCCGGCAAGACCCTTGCCGGGGCGGCTCGTCCTAACCAACAGAGTGAGCCACCCTTGAGCCCATGGGTTCCAACTCAACCAACCACGTTGGAACTAGGGCTCGGGAGGCACCTCCGTGGTAGCATGCAGATCTTTGTGAAGACAAGGAATATTCAAGATCAGATGAGGATTAAAAGACAACGATCCTCGGCAAGATCCTTGCCGAGGTGAGCGACAAGGCCCCCGGCAAGATCCTTTCCAGGGATGACAGCACGCCACGGCAAGACCCTTGCCGGGCCACCCGGCAAGGCCCTCACCGAAGACGCCAGCAAGGCCACTGCCAGGCCTGCACCAGCCAAGTCTCCACCGCCATTCGCATGCAGCTGCCAGCCCAACCAGCTGGGCAGGCACCTGCGTGGCGACATGCAGCTTCCAGGCCAACTCAGCAAGCAACCGCGTGGCGGCATACAGATCTTCGTGAAGGCCCTACCACAGCGCCGCCTCAACTGCCTGCCTGCCTACATGGTGCCGCATGCATCCCTGGCGAGGGCGCGTGTCGGAGCGAGGAGGAGCGGCGACGGATGGGACGGGCCTCGTTCCCGTCCACAATAAAGCAAGGGGACACCTAAGTGATGCATTAAATGCGTCTTGTCCTGTAATACAAGCAATAAGCTCGCGTCACTGTACGCCTTTCCACCTCCTATGTGCCACTGTGCCAGCCCCTTTCGACTATAAAAGGAGGCCCTTGGCATACTGGAGGGGGATTCGTCTCTTTGAAACCACGCATCCACCATAGCTAGTTCGAGAGCTTAAGAACTCTCTGAAATACAGCCACCAAAGCAGGACTAGGGTATGACGCATCCTCGCGGCCTGAACCTGGGTAAACGATCCTTGTGCTGACTGCTGATCCTGCTCTTCTCACAACCCTGCGCCCCGGCAACCGTAGTAGGGATTCTTGTGATCCCATAGGTGTCGTTTCCCACCGACATCTTTGGCGCGCCAGGTAGGGGGTGCAATTGTGAGAATCTGGTCTAGTAGTTGGCCTAGCAGTTCTTCATCACCATGGCTCCCAAGAAGAAGACGGCCACGACGATCGGCTCGTCGGGAGCCGAACGGCCCGTGCCAGTACGGGCGAGCAGCGGCCCGGTCGCGGACAGGACCCGGGCCGCGGCCCGCGAGCACCAGCATCGCCCTGGCAGTCAGAGCCTGGCGAGCGGCGTCGTTCGTGCGCCAGGCGACGGGACGCACACCACCAACTCTTCATGACAAGAGAACATGAAGAGAAGACAGCATTCATCACCCCATGTGGTATGTATTGCTTTTTACGGATGCCTTTCGGGTTGAAGAGTGCTGGCTCGACATTTGCAAGAGTGGTCCAAATTGGTTTTGAACCCCAGCTCCATAGAAATATGGAAGCATACATCGATGACATAGTGGACAAAACCAAGGACGGGGCGACTCTTGTGCAAGACCTGGAAGAGACATTTGCCAACCTGCGCAAGATCAACCTTAAGCTGAACCCTGAGAAGTGTGTCTTCGGCGTCCCGTCTGGCAAGCTTCTCGGATTCTTTGTGTCGCAACGCGGGATCGAGGCAAAACCAGACAAAATCAAGGCTATTGAACAGATTGAGGTGCCCAAGCGGATCACGGATGTGCGTCGGCACACCGGCTGCATCGCTGCCATGAGCCGATTCATCTCCATGTCCGCCGAGCGTGCCCTTCCCTTTTTCAAAATCCTGAAGAAGGCAGGCCCAATGGAGTGGACCCCAGAAGCCGAGGCGGCGTTGCAGGATCTGAAGAAATACCTTTCCTCCATGCCAATACTGGTTGCACCTAAACCACAAGAGTCGTTGCTGCTGTATCTAGCAGCAACGAATCAAGTGGCCAGCGCCGCACTGGTGGCACAGAGGGAGGTCGACAAGGAGGCAGTGACGACGGCAGAACCAGCGGATGGCAAGCCAGAGATTCCCCCGGCAGGACCTGGTGCCGGCAAGGCAAGGCCCCCGGCAGAGTCTGACACCATCAGGGCAGCGCCCGCACAGCCAAGCGAAGTGGTGCAGAAGAAGAAGATGATGCAGCACCCGGTTTACTTTGTCAGCTCCCTGTTGCAAGGGGCTAGGTCGAGGTACTCCGGTGTGCAGAAATTGCTCTTCGGCCTCCTTATGGACTCGAGGAAGCTGCATCATTACTTCCAAGCCCACGAGATCACTGTCGTCACCCGCCTCCCGTTGCAACGGATACTGCACAACCCAGATGCGACCAGAAGGATTGTGGAATGGGCCTTGGAGTTGTCGAGCTTTGGCTTGAAGTTTGAAAGTACCTCAACAATCCAGAGCAGAATCTTGGCAGAGTTCATTGCAGAATGGACCTCAACGCCCGACGAAGAAATCCAGGAGACTGCTCTCCTCGGCAAGGAAGCGAGCTGCGACTGGATCATGTACTTTGATGGGGCTTTCTCGCTGCAAGGCATCGGTGCTGGTGTGCTGCTTGTCGCACCCACCGGAGAGCACCTCAAGTATGTGATCCAGATGCACTTTCCCAGGGAGATGTCCACAAACAACACTGCTGAATACGAGGGGCTGCTTGCTGGTCTCAGGATCACGGCGGACCTCGGAGTAAAAAAGCTCATCGTCAAGGGTGATTCACAGCTTGTCGTCAAACAAGTCAACAAAGATTATCAGAGTCCGTTGATGGAGGCTTACGTAGATGAGGTGAGGAAACTGGAGGAGCGCTTCGACGGTATACAAGCAGAGCACGTTCCTCGAGCGGAGAACGACATCGCTGACTATTTGTCGAAGCGCGCTGCATTCAAGCTACCTGTGGAACCAGGTACCTTTTTGCTCCGTTTAACTCAACCATTCGCCGAACCATCAACAGAGCTGAACAAACGAAGGAAGTCAGGCCCCGGCAAGTACTTTCCTGCCGAGCCCCCAGGGGCTACCGGCGAGGGCGCTGCCGCGCACTCTGAGCCCGCCAAGGGGCAGCTGCCTCCGGCGGGGCGCCAGGGCCTGGCCGTGGAGATGGTTGCCCCCATGGCGGAAGAGATGCCTTTGGTCCTTGCCATCGAGCCCCAGGCTCCAGCATGGGCACAACATACCATCCATTTCCTCCAGACAGGGGAGCTTCCTGAGGAGCAGGAAGAAGCGGAAAGAGTAGCCCGTCGGTCTGCCCTGTACCAGTTCGTCGATGGCGTCCTGTACAGGAGAAGGCCGAACGGTGTGAAATTGAAGTGCATCCCCCGGGAGGAAGGACTGGAGCTGTTGGCAGAGATACATGGAGGCATATGTGGCTCCCACATAGGGTCAAGGGCCCTTGCTGGCAAGGCATTCCGGCAGGGTTTCTTCTGGCCCACCATCCTCCAGGATGCAACAGCGCTATTAATCAAGTGTGAAGCGTGTCAGTTCCATTCAAAGAAGCTTCATCAACCAGCTCAAGCCCTCCAAACAATCCCTCTCTCCTGGCCATTTTTGTCTAGGGGCTCGACATACTGGGCCCTTTCCCCCATGCTATCGGGAGCTTTGAGTACTTGTACATTGCATTCGACAAGTTCAGAAAGTGGCTGGAGATGGAAGCAGTGAGGGAGGTGACAGCACGGTTAGCCTTCAAGTTCTTCAAGGGGCTAGTCTGCCGTTTTGGTGTGCCAAACAGAGTCGTCACCGACAATGGTACGCAGTTCACAAGCTACACCTTCATGCAATACATTCAAGACCTCTGCAGCAAGGTCTGTTTTGCTTCCGTGGCACATCCACGGAGCAACGGCCAAGCGGAGAGGGCAAATGCCAAAGTGTTGCGAGGCCTGGGAACAAAGACTTTTGACAAGCTGCACAAGAGTGGAAGGCGCTGGATTGATGAGTTGCCAGCGGTTCTTTGGTCGATCACGACGACGCCAACTCGAGCCACCGGCCAGACACCCTTTGCCCTAGTATATGGGGCAGAGGCAGTTCTCCCCACGGAACTCATATACGGGTCACCTCGAGTGCTCGCTTATGATGAGCTTGAGCAAGAGCAATTGCGGCAAGATGACGCACGCTCCTTGAGGAAGATCGTCTTCGGGCGGCTGTGAGAGCTGGACGCTACCAGCAGGCCTTGCGCCGCTACCATAGCCGCAAGGTCCATGCCCGAAGCTTTGAGGAAGGCAACCTTGTTCTTCGGCGCGTTCAGTCGGCCAAGAATTCCAACAAGTTGACACCAAAGTGGGAAGGCCCTTATTGGCTAATACGAGTCACCAGGCCTGGCGCAGTCCGCCTGGAGACTGAAGATGCTGTCCCAGTGAGCAACTCCTGGAACATCGAGCATCTTCGCAAGTTTTACCCGTAAGGCGCGGCTTGCCGGGCCTCCCGGCAAGCCACCTTTTATACAAGCTTTGCCGGCAAGGCATGTAACCCTCTGTACAAAGCCACGCGCAGACCCTGAGCATAAATAAATGAAGCACTGCCACCCTAAGTCATAGAATGCATGCTAGGTTGAGTCTCTTCCTCGTATAGGGTTGATAGTTCTTAGCGGCGACTAACCCCTAGCCTAGAGGTCGAGTGTGCGTTTTTCTGTCCTCTTTGGTTCACAGGGCACATGGACACTTCTCCTGAGCCGCTTGGGAGAAAGAGGACGGATCGGTGCTCCAGCCCTGGCAAGCCAAGATTGCCGGGGGCTGAAGTCACAAGGGCCCAACCACGGCAAGCCAAGGTTGCCGAGGGCTGCGAATTCAGATAAGTCTTTCATTCCCCTGTTATGCATTTCCGTATGAAACTGGGACATGTGAAACCTCGTTTATATTCTTAAAACCACTGTGCTCCCCTTTTCCTGTACCCAGGAGCTATTCCCTGGGTCGGAACTTGGTCGTAGTCGCGGTGGCAAGAGAAACGGACGAGGGGCCTAACTCTGCCTCGCCCCTGCCTCCGCCGAGAGCATGAGAATGGTTGGCTGAAGTGGGGGAACGGCAAGGCCTGTTGCCGGGCGACAATTTTTATCCTGAAAATAACAAGGACTCGTCCTTGGCTTGGGCCTCGCTCACGCACAAAGAACCTGGAAAACACCCTTTTCATTAAAAACGTCCCATACAGGTACAGTTCGTACGGAAAGAAAAACATGAGCAAGGGGATTACAAGTCTAAAAATTAACAAAGGCCCGAAGGCTTACAGACTGAAAAAAAGATGAGATGCCCGTAATCCCTTTCTTGTCCCTCTCCTCAGGAGGCAGGTCAAGAAGGAGAAAGGGCAAAAGGGGCACCTAGGCGAGCTACGAGCAGCAGAAAGCACCAAGAGAACACCTCGGTGGCGGCCCAAGGGTGGGCCGGTGATGACGGTGTCGGGAAAGGAGCTGGAAGACGAGGCACAGGTCGCCAAACACGCGACAAAGGCGTCGGTGTCCGCGTACTCCGAGTTGACACCCTTGCCGCCTGCCCTCTTCCTCTTCCGCAGCCTCCCGACGCCAGCCGCCCAAGGAGACGGCCCCGAGAAGTTCAAGGAGTTGGCCCCTCTCCCGGCAAAACTCCGCCGGAGGAGCGGCGAGGTGCAGATCCTGCTGCTGCCGCACCCGCCCAGGCGCGGGGCATCCGACGCCTAGTCGGACTCGTCCCCATCATCTGCCCCCCGTCCTCCTCGTCACTTTCGCTCGAGGAAGAGCTTCCATCGTCGGAGTCTTCGTCGGAGGAGCTCTCCACGCAGCACTTCAGGCGAGTTCCAAAATCTCCGAAGACCTTGACGGAGAGCAGGCCGTCCTCCATTAATTTGAAGTAGAGGACAAGCCCCGCCGTCAGGCTGTGGATGCGAGCGAACATCTTCCATCCACGGAGGAGGTACATGACCCGAGCAGCCGGGAAGTCGACGTCGACCCGCGTGCCCCCATTCCCGCAGCCCCTCATGTGCAACCTAAGGGTCTGGGGCGGGTCACGCTCCATCTCCCGAGCAAACAGGGTGGGAAGACGAAGACGGCGATGTGGAGGCCGGTGTAGCCTGATGAAGAACTCACGGGGCTGGTCTCCAATGTGGCCCTTCGTCGAGAAAGGCATCATTGGTGGGGGCGAGGCCGCCGCGCCGCCCCGTCCTCCTCTTCCCCGAGCACCACGACCTCTGCCACGGCCTTGCCCACGGCCTCGCTCCCTCCCCCTTCCCCTCATGGCCGGCTCCACGACCACGGGCTCAGGAGGAGGAGGGACGCACTGTCGAGTAGCGACCCTCGCCGCCACCATCGAGGGACCGGGGTTCCCCTTCTCCATAGAGGATGAGAGGAAGAAGCAGAAGCTGGAGGAGATAGAAGATAGAAGAGTGCGGGATGCCATCCCCCCTTCCCTCTCCTTATAAAGGAGCGGGGTCGGGGCTCGGCCGCTCCGCTCGGCCAATCCAGCCACCGGAGGCGCAGGGAATCGAGACCGACCCGCTGCCCTAACCAGCGACAGCCCGGTTTCCCGCCTCCACTGCTTGCCACCCCAGGCGCATGAAGGACGCGTGGCAAACGTGCAGAACCGAGGGGACGGGTGAAGCGACCTCTCCCCACCCCGTGACCGTGGGGTCTGGACTCCTTGAAGACCGCAACCCGGCCCCATTCAGTAAATGGGCCGCGCCTTTACGCCTTTCCCTCTTCGTGGGGAAGGCGCGAGCCGCCCCTGTACCGCGATGTGACGCATGTGTGCGGGAACCGCCCCACGCATGCCCTCCACGTCACACGCGCACCCCTCCACGTCACGCATTCAACGCAGGTCGTGGGGAAGCGCAGCGGACGAAGAGTTACTGCGGTAAAGTCCGCCCCGCCTGCCCGCGCACCGTTCTGGGCCTGGCCCAACAACGTGTCGCGCTTATGTGTGGCCTAGGCCCAGGGGCTCCTGTCGGTGTACAAAAGTATGGGCTCTCCTTTTGACCCCTTTACTTGTGCACGGGCAGTTAGAGCCGCGCGCCACAGCAACACGTAGTAGGGGAAAGGAGGGAAGCCGGAGAAAAGCCGAAGTACAAGACAGCCAAGGCAACGCCAGGGCCAAGAACACAAAGAAGCAGAGAGGCGAAGCAGGTTCCCCCGGCAAGATCCTTGCCGGGGGCAGTCTCAGCGGCCCCGGCAAGACCATTCCCGGGGCGGCTCGTCCTCACCAACAGAGTGAGCCACCCTTGAGCCCACGGGTTCCAACTCAACCAACCACGTTGGAACTAGGGCTCGGGAGGCACCTCCGTGGTAGCATGCAGATCTTTGTGAAGACAAGGAATATTCAAGATCAGATGAGGATTAAAAGACAACGATCCTCGGCAAGATCCTTGCCGAGGAGAGCCACAAGACCCCCGGCAAGATCCTTGCTGGGGACGACAGCACGCCGCGGCAAGACCCTTGCCGGGCCACCCGGCAAGGCCCTCACCGAAGACGCCAGCAGGGCCACTGCCAGCCCAGCACCAGCCAAGTCTCCACCGTCGTTCGCTTGCAGCTGCCAGCCCAACCAGCTGGGCAGGCACCTGCGTGGCGACATGCAGCTTCCAGGCCAACTCAGCAAGCGCCCGCCTGGCGGGATGCAGATCTTCGTGAAGGCCCTACCACCGTGCCACCTCAGCTGCCTGCCTGCCTACCTGGCGCCGCATGCATCGCTGGCCAGGGTGCGTGTCGAAGCGAGGAGGAGCGGCGCCGGACGGGACGGGCCTCATTCCCGTTCCCAATAAAGCAAGGGGACACCTAAGCGATGCATTAAATGCGTCGTGTCCTGTAATACGAGCGATAAGCTCGCGGCACTGTACGCCTTTCCACCTCCTGTGTGCCACTGTTCCAGCCTTTCGACTATATAAGGAGGCCCTTGGCATACTGGAGGGGGATTCGGCTCTTTGAAACCACGCATCCACCATAGCTAGTTCAAGATCTTAAGAACTCTCTGAAATACAGCCACCAAAGCAGGACTAGGGTATTACGCACCCTCGCGGCCCGAACCTGGGTAAACGATCCTTGTGCTGACTGCTGATCCTGCTCTTCTCACAACCCTGCGCCCCGGCAACCGTAGTAGGGATTCTTGTGATCCCATAGGTGTCGTTTCCCACCGACATGGTTCTAAGCCATAAAGCATGGCACACTGAACTATCAAGTAGTCATCAGCTTTGCGCTGCCAGACGTTCTTAATGTCGTCAGTTGCATCTGCAGCAGGCCTGGCACCCAGCGGTGCTTCCAGGATGTAATTCTTCTGTGCAGCAATGAGGATAATCCTCAAGTTACAGACCCAGTCCGTCTAATTGCTACCATCATCTTTCAACTTTGCTTTCTCAAGGAACACATTAAAATTCAACAGAACAACAGCACGGGCCATCTATCTACAACAACATAGACAAGCAAAATACTATCAGGTACTAAGTTCATGATAAATTAAAGTTCAATTAATCATATTACTTAAGAACTCCCACCTATATTGGCATCCCTCTAATCATCTAAGTGATCACGTGATCCAAATCAACTAAACCATGTCCGATCATCACGTGAGATGGAGTAGTTTTCAATGGTGAACATCACTATGTTGATCATATCTACTATATGATTCACGCTCGACCTTTCGGTCTTTGTGTTCCGAGGCCATATCTGCATATGCTAGGCTCGTCAAGTTTAACCCGAGTATTCTGCGTGTGTAAAACTATCTTACACCCGTTGTATTTGAACGTAGAGCTTATCACACCCGATCATCACGTGGTGTGTCGGCACGACGAACTTTCGCAATGGTGCATACTCAGGGAGAACACTTATACCTTGAAATTTAGTGAGAGATCATCTTATAATGCTACCATCAATCAAAGCAGAATAAGATGCATAAAGGATAAACATCACATGCAATCAATATAAGTGATATGATATGGTCATCATCATCATGTGCCTTTGATCTCCATCTTCAAAGCACAATCGTGATCACCATCGTCACCGGCGCGACACCTTGATCTCCATCATAGCATCGTTGTCGTCTCGCCAACTATTGCTTCTACGACTATCGCTACCGCTTAGTGATAAAGTAAAGCAATTACAGGGTGATTGCATTGCATACAATAAAGCGACAACCATATGGCTCCTGCCAGTTGCCGATAACTCCGTTACAAAACATGATCATCTCATACAATAAATATAGCATCATGTCTTGACCATATCACATCACAACATGCCCTGCAAAAAGAAGTTAGACGTCCTCTACTTTGTTGTTGCAAGTTTTACATGGCTACTACAGGCTGAGCAAGAACCGTTCTTACCTACGCATCAAAACCACAACGATAGTTCGTCAAGTTAGTGTTGTCTTAACCTTCTCAAGGACCGGGCATAGCCACACTCGGTTCAACTAAAGTTGAAGAAACTGACACCCGCCAGCCACCTGTGTGCAAAGCACGTCGGTAGAACCAGTCTCGCGTAAGCGTACGCGTAATGTCGGTCCGGCCGCTTCATGCAACAATACCGCCAAACCAAAGTCTGACATGCTGGTAAGCAGTATGACTTGTATCGCCCACAACTCACTTGTGTTCTACTCGTGCATATAACATCAACGCATAAACCTGGCTCGGATGCCACTGTTGGGGAACGTAGTAATTTCAAAATTTTCCTACGCACACACAAGATCATGGTGATGCATAGCAACGAGAGGGGACAATGTCGTCCACGTACCCTCGTAGACCGTTCAGCGGAAGCGTTATGACAACGCGGTTGATGTAGTCGTACGTCTTCATGATCGACCGATCCTCAGTACCGAACGTACGGCACCTCCGCGTTCAGCACACGTTTAGCTCGGTGACGTCCCGTGATCTCATGATCCAGTAGAGCTTGAGGGAGAGTTTCGTCAGCACGACGGCGTGGTGACGATGTTGATGAAGCTACCGACGCAGGGCTTTGCCTAAGCACCGCTACGGTATGATCGAGGTGGATTATGGTGGAGGGGGCACCGCACACGGCTAAAAGATCAATAATCAATTGTTGTGTCCTTGGGGTGCCCCTCCCCCCGCCCCCGTATATAAAGGAGCTAGGTGGGAGGCGGCCGGCCAAGGAGGAGGGCGCGCCAAGGGGGGAGTCCTACTCCCACCGGGAGTAGGACTCCTCCTTTCCTAGTTGGAGTAGGAGAAGGGGGAAGGAGGAGACAGAGGGGAAAGAAAGGGGGGGCCGCCCCCCCTCCTTGTCCAATTTGGACTAGAGGGGGAGGGGGTGCGTGGCCTGCCCTAGCCGCCCCTCCTCTTCTCCACTAAGGCCCATTAGGCCCAATATACTCCCCGGGGGGTTCCAGTAACCCCCCGATACTCCAGTATATATCCGAAACCTCCCGAACATTTTCGGTGTCCGAACATAGTCATCCAATATATCAATCTTTACGTCTCGACCATTTCAAGACTCCTCGTCGTGTCCGTGATCATATCCGGGACTCCGAACTACCTTTGGTACATTAAAACATATGAACTCATAACACCGATCATCACAGAACTTTAAGCGTGCGGACCCTACGGGTTCGAGAACTATGTAGACATGACCGAGACACATTTCCGGTCAATAACCAATAGCGGAACCTGGATGCTCATATTGGTTCCCACATATTCTACGAAGATCTTTATTGGTCAAACCGCATAACAACATACATTGTTCCCTTTGTCATCGGTATGTTACTTGCCCGAGATTCAATCGTCGGTATCTCAATACCTAGCTCAATCTTGTTACCGGCAAGTCTCTTTACTCGTTCCGTAGTGCATCATCCAGTAACTAACTCATTAGTCACATTGCTTGCAAGGCTTATAGTGATGTGCATTACCGAGAAGGGCCCAGAGATACCTCTCCGACAATCGGAGTGACAAATACTAATCTCGATCTATGTGAACTCAACAAGTACAATCGGAGACACCTGTAGAGCACCTTTATAATCACCCAGTTAGGTTGTGATGTTTGGTCGCACACAAAGTGTTCCTCCGGTAATCGGGAGTTGCATAATCTCATAGTCATAGGAACATGTATAAGTGATGAAGAAAGCAATAGCAGTAAACTAAACGATCAAGTGCTAAGATAACGGAATGGGTCAAGTCAATCACATCATTCTCCTAATGATGTGATCCCGTTAATCAAATGACAACTCATGTCTATGGCTAGGAAACTTAACCATCTTTGATTAACGAGCTAGTCAAGTAGAGGCATACTAGTGACACTGTGTTTGTCTACGTATTCACACATGTATTATGTTTCCGGTTAATACAATTCTAGCATGAATAATAAACATTTATCATGATATGAGGTAATAAATAATAACTTTATTATTGCCTCTAGGGCATATTTCCTTCATCACCCAGGCGCTCCGGGGGGCACGCGGGCGCGGCGGAGCCCGGTGCACGCCCCTGCGACAATCTGTGCCGTGGGCAGGTTGCAGAATGGTGCCGCACCCCTGCAGGTGGCGTCAATCAGCTCGGCGACCCGCTCCAGCAGGGCGTCGTGGCTACCCTCCGCCAACCTGCAACGCAGCAACTCTCACACCACGATGAGCGCGGCTCGCATGTTCGCCTGCTCCCAACGAGTGTGTAGTGTCGTCGCCGCGGCGTACCCCGAAGATCGTGTGGTGGCGCGCGTACAACGTGGCGCGAGGGCGGGCGGCGCCAGCCCACGCCGCCCGCGTCCGGTGGTGTTGGGCGGCGTGCGGGCCGCTTGGAGCATGGTGTGGAGGTCTTCTTGGGTGGACGGCACCGCCCGGGCGGGCCAAGCATCCCAGTGCTTGGCGTGAGCCCTCGAATCGTCAGCCATCAGAACCGCAGGGTGATGGCAGGCCGACTGGAAGAATAGAGGCTCCGACGCACCCCTACCGGCGTGCCCAATGTCGGATTCCGGGCTCCGTAGACCCTTGAGAGGTTTGAACTCAGGGGTGCATGCGAAGAACTCACCCTCCCCAGTCTGCTTGCCCACTAATCCCATGGCATAGCTCGCCGAACTGAATGGACAAGGGCACAACAATTTACCCAGGTTCGGGCCACCTTTCGGTGTAAAACTATACTCCTGCTTTGTGGTGGATTGGCCTCGTGGGGCTGAGGATGAGCTAGTACAGTAGAGAACAGCCTCAGGAGGAGAGGTGTTCTTGTGCTCGATGAGCTGGTGGTGAGAGGATGATCTGAATGATCCGTGCCCCTCTATGGTGGTGGCTAAGTCCTATTTATAGTGGCCTTGGTCCTCTTCCCAAATGTAAGGCGGGAAGGGATCCCACAACGGCCAAATTTGAAGGGAGACAACTAGTACATGCTATCCTGACAAAAGTAGTCTTCGCCTGCCAAAAGCTTCTGGTCATGACGCCACGGTGGGCTCGGCGATGACCTCCACTCTGTCGTCCTGGCGGTCTTGGTCTTGTTGCACTGAAATGGAAACCATTGCTTGATTCCTCGGGACTCCGCACCTGTGCTTGCCTCCTTAGAACCAAAGAGGAAACTGGTACACCGCGCCCGCTGGCGCCCGCCTGGCCTTGGTCGTCATGGCTCATGTCATCTGAACCTCGTGAGGAGCATCTTGCATAGATATCTCCGCTCCTCGGGAGCCAGCCTAAGGAGGCCGCCCCTCGAGGAGGTCTTGGTGTCGTCTGCCTCGCGAGGCTTGGCCCCTCGCGAGGGTCTTGGGTTGTTGATCCTGAAGCTGGGCCATACCAGGCCGTCGATGGAGCCACGTCATGGGGCGCAGGCAGGCAAGTCTGGTCACCCCCGGTCCTAGGACGCCGACAAAAACAATGTCGTTGCACTAGGTAATGATTGTTGAGTTTGTATTAGAACAACTATCCAGACAACTTTGAAAAATCTGAGATGTGATACCAAAACATACTACACACATACAAAACATATTCAAAAACAACGTTAAACAAAAAAAGTAAGTACTCTGACTGCAACTCGCACCCAAAAAAGAAAGATGAATGCATTTCACAGTAGTAAACATAAGCGATACCCATGTGTCCACATGCAGTCCACAAGAGTAATTATAGAAAAAGACCATTAATATTAATATTTCTAAAAAAGTATAATCCCCAGACCATTCTAAACAAAGGTGAATGCAGTTCATCAAAGTAATATCAGGTACTTCACAAAGTGTGTACATGAAGTGCAGCACATGCTTAAATGAAGCACGAGAGGGGCTGCAGCCACTTTCGTGCAGTGCACAACACACAGACTTATTACACGCAGTGCAGTGCACAACGTTGGTACAAGCAGTACAAATGACATTATTTGTACTACCACGAATACATGTACTGCAAAAGAAAAAATGCTTGAAATACGAAAAAATTGACCACCCAGGTGCAACCAGGCCCCAGCCAGTCTCGTAGTAGGTCTGCGCCCACAGTAGGCGAGTCGTTCTAAGGCACAATGCATGGGGCCGGGCATACATGGGCCCACAAGTCAGAGAGGATAGAGCAGTGAGCGCCGTGTTTAAGCGCACAAGTAAGTAACCAGAGGATTTCGATACGGCTGCCTCGCCAGCGCTTATAAACAGGTCGAGCGCGCTCTCCGTGGGCGAGGTGGGACCAAACCTTACCGCTCACACACAGCGCAAGAGCAAACCACCCCGTACAGGCCGACTTGGGCTGAATGCGTCTTACACCCCAACGGACCCAACACATTCTCACAGCCTAAAACCAAGAAGCCCCACGACACGCAAGTAGCACGCAACTCCAGTTCCCTCGCACCTATAAAATGTAGTCCGCTGTGCAGTTTTGTATGGGAAGAAGATGTGCTGTCAATTAAGCATTGTAGTTCGCTTAGACGATTGTTTTTTCCAGGCAACCGCAAACACTACCACTTGGCGGTTGCCACGGCAAACTAAAACAGCGAGCACACGTCCACGACCCACACTACCACGGCTAGCCCGCGTCAAACCGGCTCGACCACTTGGCGATTGATTTTTCTTGGCTACCACGTCACAACCCCCGGCCACACCCTAGCTTGGTTTACAGGTGAGGGAGTCCTGGATTATGGGGTCCTCAGGAGGCCGGGCTGTGTGATACGGGCCAGACTGCTGGGTCATCAAGATACAAGGAAGAAGGTTCTCCTTGTGTTCGGACATGACTCTCCTTTGCGTGGATGGCAAGCTTGGCGTCCGGATGTGTACTTTCCTTTCTCTGTAAACCGACTCTGTACAAAACTAGGCCCCTCCGGTGTCTATATAAACTGGAGGGTTTAGTCCATGGAGGCTATCAGAATTTACATAGGCTAGACATCTAGGGTTTACCAATTACGATCCCGAGGTAGATCAACTCTTGTAACCCCTAAGCTCATCAAAGTCAATCAAGCAGGAAGTAGGGTATTACTTCCATTAAGAGGGCCTGAACCTGGGTAAACATCGTGTCCCATTGTCCCCTGTTACCTTTGATCTTCAGACGCACAGTTCGGGATCCCCTACCCGACATCGGCCGGTTGTGACACCGATATTGGTGCTTTCATTAAGAGTTCCACTGTCTCATCGACGGTAGGATCAATGGCTCGCCTAGTCATTAACAACAACATTACCTCTGGAAGGGCCCTAGCTCCAGGCCAGGTCCTCCATCTCGGCGGTTTTACCATGGGCGCCCGCTTGGCCGTTAAGCCTAAGGCAGCCCCCGAAATCGCTAAAAATCATCTTTGCATCGGCCTTGAACACCCCAAAAAGATGGATCCATCGGATATCTCGTCCTTAAACGAGCTACTAGATCGCATTGCCGCCCTGGGGGTTGCAACAGACTACGATCGGATTGGGCTTAAACCCGATCAAAGGGAAATCAAGTCCCTGCGATCACCCATCTGGTAGCGGTCGTGGAGGAACAAGCCAAGAATACTTCTCCCCTTAAGTTAAGAACAAGCTATGTTCGGATTTTCGAGCCCTGCAAGCCGGATACCCATCTTCAGGAAGAGACCTCATGTCCTCCGAACATAGAACCGGGCATTGATCCCAAAAGCCACCAGGACACTCCGGATCCTGGCTCGGTGACCTCGCAAATTCTTCAAACTCCGGATGCAATAGTGGGTCAGGGTTCGGATTTCAGCCCGCCGACCCACCACAAGCAATGTTACCCAAGCAATTCTGGTCCTCCAGACGTATGCGACCTAATGTATGTGCGGCAGCAACCTCAGGAAACAGTCCATCACTTCTGGGCCCGATTCCTCCTTGTTAAGAACAAGATTAAAGATTGCTATGACGCCGACGCAGTTTCAGTATTTTTTCGCAACTGTACGGACGAGGGAATCCTCAACACCCTCAACCGCCACCGCATACTGCACTTTGCAGATTTGGCACTTATCGTATAGGACTTACCGGAATTGTTATATGTTGTTTCCGGCCTCATTTAAACTTGCTTTGATGTGTTGCTCTTGTATGCATCATCTCTTGCCATGAGTAGCTTCATGTAGCCTCGTCATGCATCATACTTGGTTGAGCATCATGTCTTGTTTATGTGTTGAGTGTTTACCGTGTTGTTTGCTTCTTTCCGGTTGTGCTCCTTCTCGTTAGTTCCTGTTTCGTTGCGATCGTGAGGATTCGTTCATCTTCGTGGCTTCATCTTCTTCATGGATTCGTTCTTCTTCCTAGCGGGATTTCAGGCAAGATGACCGTCACCTTGGATCTCACTACTATCATTGCTATGCTAGTTGCTTCGTTCTATCGCTATGCTGTGCTACCTATCACTTGCTCTTCAAGCCTCCCAAATTGCCATGAACCTCTAACCTTTGTCACCCTTCCTAGCAAACCATTGTTTGGCTATGTTACCGCTTTTGCTCAGCCCCTCTTATAGCGTTGCTAGTTGCAGGTGAAGATGAAGAAGTTTGCTCCATGTTGGAACATGGATGTCATGTTTATGTTGTGATACCACAATATCTCTTATTTCATTAATGCATCTATATACTTGGTAAAGGGTGGAAGGCTCGGCCTTATGCCTGGTGTTTTGTTCCACTCTTGCCGCCCTAGTTTCCGTCATACCGGTGTTATGTTCCTTGATTTTGCGTCCCTTACGCGGTTGGGTGATTATGGGACCCCCTTGACAGTTCGCTTTGAATAAAACTCTTCCAGCAAGGCCCAACCTTGGTTTTACATTTGCCTCGCCTAGCCTTTTTCCCTTGGGAGTCGCGCATCCCGAGGGTCATCTTTATTTACCCCCCCCCCGGGCCAGTGCTTGTCTAAGTGTTGGTCCAAACTAGAGCACCGTGCGGGACCATCCCTTGGCAACTTGGGTTACGTCGGTACCTGTACGCTTCGCTTATCCGGTGTGTCCTGAGAACAAGATACGTGCGACTCCTATCGGGATTGTCGACACATCGTGCTGGTCATGTTTTACCATTGTCGAAATGTCTTGTAAACCGGGATTCCGAGACTGATCGGGTCTTCTCGGGAGAAGGAATATCCTTCGTTGACCGTGAGAGCTTATAATGGGCGAAGTTGGGACACCCCTGCAGGGTATTATCTTTCGAAAGCCGTGCCCGCGGTTATGTGGCAGATGGGAATTTGTTAATGTCCGGTTGTAGAGAACTTGACACTTGACCTTAATTGACGTGTGTAGCCATGATGGTCTCTTCTCGGCGGAGTCCGGGAAGTGAACACGGTTTTTTGGGTTATGTTTGACGTAAGTAGGAGTTCAGGATCACTTCTTGATCATTGCTAGCTTCACGACCGTTCCGTTGCTTTAATTCTCGCTCTTATTTGCATATGTTAGCCACCATACTTGCTTAGTCGCTGCTGCAACCTCACCACTTTACCCCTTCCTTACCCTTTAAGCTTTGCTAGTATTGATACCCATGGTAATGGGATTGCTGAGTCCTCGTGGCTCACAGATTACTACACCACCAGTTGCAGGTACAGGTTTTGCGATGATCATGACGCGAGAGCGATGTTACTTGTTTTGGAGTTCTTCTTCTGCTTCTTCTTCGATCAGGGGATAGGTTCCAGGTCGGCAGCTTGGGCTAGCAGGGTGGATGTCGTTTGAGCTTCTGTTTGTGTTTCCTCTGTAGTCGGATGTTGATCTCTTCTATGATATGGTTGTATTCTTGGGGCATTTGTGCCTTTTGTATGTATCCCCATCTATTATGTAATGTTGATGTAATGATATCCTCCTTGCAAAAGCGTCTTCAAGATGCGCTTCTATCCTTGGTGGGACCTTCGAGTTCCTTTAGGATAGGGTCGCATCTTGGGCGTGACAGCAGGCGTGCCCCCTACCCTCGTGGGCAGGGTGTGGGTCCCCTTACGTGGATTTTTCTTCCAGTATTATTCTTATTTTCCAGATAGATGTTCCGTGGAGTTTCAGGTCATTCCGAGAACTTTTGTTTCTGCACATAAATAACACCATGGAAAGTCTGCTGAAAACAGCGTCATTTCGGGTTAGTTCCATTCAAATCATGCAATTTAGAGTCCAAAACAAGGGCAAAAGTGTTTCGAAAAGTAGATACAACGGAGACGTATCAACTCCCCCAAGCTTAAACCTTTGCTTGTCCTCAAGAAATTCAGTTGACAAAATGAAAGTGATAAAGAAAAAACTTTTACAAACTCTGTTTGCTCTTGTTGTTGTAAATATGTAAAGCCAGCATTCAAGTTTTCAGCAAAGATTATGACTAACCACATTCACAATAACTCTTAGGTCTCATGTTTACTCATATCAATAGCATAATCAACTAGCGAGCCATAATAATAAATCTCGGATGACAACACTTTCTCAAAACAATCATGATATGATATAATAAGATGGTATCTCGCTAGCCCTTTCTGAGACCGCAAAACATAAATGCAGAGCACCTTCAAAGATCAAGGACTGACTAGACATTGTAATTCATGGTAAAAGAGATCCAGTCATAGTCATACCCAACATAAATTAATAGTAATGGATGCAAATGGCAGCTACGCTCTCCAGCTAGTGCTTTTTAATAAGAGGGTGATGACTCAACATAAAAGTAAATAGATAGGCCCTTCGCAGAGGGAAGCAGGGATTTGTAGAGGTGCCAGAGCTCGATTTTGAAATAGAGATAAATAATATTTTGAGCGGCATACTTTCATTGTCAACATGACAACCAAGAGATGGCGATATCTTCCATGCGACACACATTATAGGCGGTTCCCAAACATAATGGTAAAGTTTATACTCCCCCTCCACCAACAAGCATCAATCCATGGCTTGCTCGAAACAACGAGTGCCTCCAACAAGCAACAGTCCCAGGGGGAGTTTTGTTTGCAATTATTTTGATTTAGTTTGCATAAAGCATGGGACTGGGCATCCCGGTGACCAGCCATTTTCTAGTGAATGAGGAGCGGAGTCCACTCCTCTTGAGAATAACCCTCCTAGCATGGAAGATACGGGCAGCCCTAGTTGATACATGAGCTATTCGAGCATACAAAACAGAATGTTTATTTGAAGGTTTAGAGTTTGGCACATACAAATTTACTTGGAACGGCAGGTAGATACCGCATATAGGAAGGTATAGTGGACTCATATGGAATAACTTTGGGGTTTAAGGGAGTGGATGCACAAGCAGTATTCCCGCTTAGTACAAGTGAAGGCTAGCAAAAGACTTGGAAGCGACCAACTAGAGAGCGACAACAGTCATGAACATGCATTAAAATTAATAAACATTGGATGCAAGCATGAGTAGGATATAATCCACCATGAACATAAATATCATGAAGGCTATGGTGATTTGTTTCAACTACATGTGTGAACATGTGCCAAGTCAAGTCACTTAAATCATTCAAAGGAGGATACCACCCCACTATACCACATCACAACCATTTTAATAGCATGTTGGCACGCAAGGTAAACCATTATAACTCATAGCTAATCAAGCATGTCACAAGCAACTATGATCTCTAATTGTCATTGCAAACATGTTTATTCATAATAGGCTGAATCAGGAACGATGAACTCATCATATTTACAAAAACAAGAGAGGTCGAGTTCATACCAGCTTTTCTCATCTCAGTCAGTCCATCATATATCATCATAATTGCCTTTCACTTGCACGACTGAAAAAAGTGAATAATAATAAGAGTGCACGTGCATTGGACTAAGCTGGAATCTGCGAGCATTCAATAAACAGGAGAAGACAAGTCAATATGGGCTCTTGGTTAAATCAACAATAATGCATATAAGAGCCACTTCAACAATTTAATCATGGTCTTCCCCTATCGACCCCCAAAGAAAAGAAAAGAAAAGAAATAAAATTATTTACACGGGAAAGCTCCCAACAAGCAAAAAGAACAACATGAAATCTTTTTGGGTTTTCTTTTAATTACTACTACTACAGCAAGAAAGTAAACTAGCTAGAGGCTATTACTATTTTTTTTGTTTTTCTTAAGATTTATCAAACACACAAGAAGAAAGCAGGAAAAAGAAAATAAACTAGCATGGATATTACAGTGAAAGAGTATGAGCACCGACATCTAGCAATGAGTGTGTGTGAACATAAATGTAATGCCGGTGGGAAATACGTACTCCCCCAAGCTTAGGCTTTTGGCCTAAGTTTGTTCATTGCCACGGACGGCCTGGCGGATATCCGTAGTTGTAGCCGGTGTCATACTGAGATGCAGTGGCTATCGCCTCCTAAGCTGCAGCGTGGCGGTGAGCTGCCTCCGCCCTCCTCTCGTACTCATCTGCCTCCTCTCTGGTAATAACATATCTTCCTTTTTCCTGATAATCAAAGTAGGCAGGAGCAGGGAGAGTAATACGGACAGCACGACGTCTGTCAAAGATTAAGCGATACTGGAGAGGTGATTCATTCCTCTCGACAAACTGGTGGTGGACCATAGCATTATAGTCTAAATAAGTAGGAGGCAACTCAATATCATCCTCACGGAAGTCCACACCAAGAAAATCAGCTAAGCGGGTTGCATAAATTCCACCAAAGAAAACTCCATTAAATCTATTATGATGCAACCTACGTGCAACAATGGCTCCCAAATTATAAGATTTGTCTCCTAATACGGCACTCCTAAGAATACTAAGGTCAGGGACACGCATATGACATGCTTCATCTTTACCATTTATGCACCTACCTATGAAGAGAGCAAAATAATGTATAGCAGGAAAATTAATGCTCCCTATGGTAGCTTGTGCTATATCTCTAGATTCCCCCACAGTTATACTAGCAAGAAAATTTCTAAATTCAGATTTGCGAGGTTCACTAGCACTACCCCATTGTGGAAGTTTGCAAGCAGTGGTAAAATCCTCTAAGTCCATAGTATAAGATTTTTCATAAAGATCAAACAGGACAGTTGGAGAATTACGTGAAGATGAAAATTCAAACCTCCTCACAAAGGAACTAGCGAGATAGTGGTACTGGCGGCATTTGTCTGCCTCAAAGCTCGCAAGATCAGCGTTACGCAAATATGCGTTAAATTCTTCCTTGATTCCCGCTCGATCCATAAAGTTCTCTGAAGGCCATTCACAAGGCCGCACTGGAGCGTCCCTTGGTGGCTCATCGTCAGCATCACGCATTGCAAGCCTGGGTCCTTGCTTCCTTGAAGAACCACCTTGGAATATTTTCCTAACTATATTTCTTCCTCTGAAAAATTTCTGAAATTTTTAGTAACTTCAAATAAAAGTAAACCAAACTCAACAAAATTGATAGCAACCACTCCTACAAGTGACTAGAGCCTATATCATGCATTAGAACTACTTGGAACCATATAAATTTGACATGCAAGCTCAAGAACATGGTCACCTAGGCAGCACAAATTTGCAATGAATAAAGCACTAGAACAAAAACTAATTGGACCAGTGGAGGAGTCACATACCAAGGAACAATCCCCCCAAGAAGTTTTGGGAGAGGTGCTTTGAGCAAGGAGATCAAAAATCATAGCAAAATGAGCTAGAACTCGTGCTTGAGCTGGATATTGGTGTTTGTGGGAGGAAGAAGAAGTGTGTGGGTGTAGGAATAAGTGGAGGGGAGCCACCGTGGGCCCATGAGGCAGGGGGCGCGCCCAGGGGGTAGGGCGGACCCTCCACCCTCGTGGCCAGGTGCTTGCCCCTTCTGCTGTGTTCTCAGTGCCAGATATTCTCAAATATTCCAGAAAAAATCATATTCCATTTTCAGGGCATTTGGAGAACTTTTATTTTAGAGGTATTTTTATATTGCACGGATAAATCAGAGAACAGACAGAAAAATACTATTTTTACTTTATTTCAACTAAATAACAGAAAGTAGAAAGAGGGTACAGAAGATTGTGCCTTCTAGTTTCATCCATCTCATGCTCATCAAAAGGAATCCACTAACAAGGTTGATCAAGTCTTGTTAACAAACTCATTCCGAATAACATGGAACCAGAGAAATTTCGAATAACACTATGTTACCTCAACGGGGATATGCGCATCCCCTATAATAAGAATATCATATTTCTTCTTGACAGTAGGAAGAGGAAATTCAGAACCCCCAAAAATAATCGATGGAATTTTTCCAATAGAATTGATACTGTGAACTTGAGGTTGTTTCCTCGGAAAGTGTACCGTATGCTCATTACCATTAACATGAAAAGTGACATTGCCTTTGTTGCAATCAATAACAGCCCCTGCAGTATTCTTCCAAGAATAATAGGCATACTATCGTCCTCAGGAATATCAAGAATAACAAAGTCCGTTAAAATAGTAACGTTTGCAACCACAACAGGCACATCCTCACAAATACTGACAGGTATAGCAGTTGATTTATCAGCCATTTGCAAAGATATTTCAGTAGGTGTCAACTTATTCAAATCAAGTCTACGATATAATGAGAGAGGCATAACACTAACACCGGCTCCAAGATCACATAAAGCAGTTTTAACATAGTTTCTTTTAATGGAGCATGGTATAGTGGGTACTCCTGGATCTCCGAGTTTCTTAGGTATTCCACCCTTAAAAGTATAATTAGCAAGCATGGTGGAAATTTCAGCTTCTGGTATCTTTCTTTTATTTGTAACAATATCTTTCATGTACTTAGCATAAGGATTCATTTTGAGCATATCAGTCAATCGCATACGCAAAAAGATAGGTCTAATCATTTCAGCAAAGCGCTCAAAATCCTCATCATCCTTTTTCTTGGATGGTTTCGGAGGAAAAGGCATGGCTTTCTGAACCCATGGTTCTCGTTCTTTACCATGTTTCCTAGCAACAAAGTCTCTCTTATCATAACGTTGATTCTTTCATTGTGGGTTATCAAGATCAACAGCAGGTTCAATTTCTACATCATTATCATTACTAGGTTGAGCATCATCATGAACATCATCATTAACATTTTCAATAGGTTCATGTTCATTACCAGATTGTGTTTCAGCATCAGAAATAGATATATCATTTGGATTCTCAGGTGGTTCAGCAATAGGTTCACTAGAAGCATGCAAAGTCCTATCATTTTTCTTTTTCTTCTTTTTAGATGGACTAGGTGCATCAATATTATTTCTCTGAGAATCTTGCTCAATTCTCTTAGGGTGGCCTTCAGGATACGAAGGTTCCTGAGTCATTTTACCAGTTCTAGTAACCACTCTAAAAGCATAATCATTTTTCTTACTATTCATTTCATTGAGCAAATCATTTTGAGCCTTAAGTACTTGTTCTACTTGAGTGGTAACCATAGAAGCATGTTTACTAATGAGTTTAAGTTCACCTTTAACATTAGCCATATAATCACCCAAGTGCTCAATCATATAAGCATTTTTTTTTAATTGTCTACCAAAATAAGCGCTGAAATCTTCTTGCTTAACCATAAAGTTATCAAACTCATCCAAGCATTGGCAAGCAATTTTAGGAGGGATTTCAGCTTTATCTTATCTATAGAGAGAATTTACCTTTACTAATTGTGTCGGGTTATCAAGACCATGAGGTTCTTCAATAGGTAATGGATTAAGATCATAAGTTTCTTCAACAGGTGGTAGATTAAGACCATGTATTTCTTCAACAGGAGGTAAATTCTTAACATCTTCAGCTTTAATACCTTTTTCTTTCATAGATTTCTTTGCCTCTTGCATATCTTCAGGACTGAGAAATAGGACACCTCTTTTCTTTTGAGTTGGTTTAGGAATAGGCTCAGGAACTAGCTCAGGTAGTGTCCAATTATTTTCATTTGTCAACATATTATTCAATAGAATTTCAGCTTCATCCGGTGTTCTTTCCCTGAAAACAGAACCAGCACAACTATCGAGGTAATCTCTGGAAGCATCAGTTAGTCCATTAAAAAAGATATCAAGTATTTCATTTTTCTTGAGGGGATGATCAGGCAAAGCATTACGTGACTTGAGAAGCCTCCCCCAAGCTTGTGGGAGACTCTCTTCTTCAATTTGCACAACATTATATATATCCCTCAAAGCAGCCTGTTTCTTATGAGCAGGGAAATATTTAGCAAAGAAGTAATAGATCATATCCTGGGGACTACGCACACAACCGGGATCAAGAGAATTAAACCATATCTTAGCATCACCCTTTAATGAGAACGAAATTATTTTAAGGATATATAGGTAGCGAGATTTCTCATCATTAGTGAATAGGGTGGCTATATCATTTAATTTAGTAAGATGTGCCACAACAGTTTCAGATTCATAGCCATGAAAAGGATCAGATTCAACCAAAGTAATTATATCAGGATCAACAGAGAATTCATAATCCTTATCAGTAACACAGATAGGTGAAGTAGCAAAATCAGGGTCAGGTTTCATTCTAGCATTAAGAGATTGCTGCTTCCATTTAGCTAGTAACCTCTTGAGTTCATATCTATCCTTGCAAGCTAAAATAGCTAAAGCAGCTTCTTTTTCAAAAACATAACCCTCGGGAATAACAGGCAAGTCTTCATCATCACTTTCATCAATATAATCAGTTTTAATAATTTCTTTCTCTCTAACCCTAGCAATTTGTTCATCAAGAAATTCACTAAGTGGCACAGTAGTATCAAGCATAGAAGTAGTTTCATCATAAGTATCATGCATAGCAGAAGTGGCATTATCAATAACATGCGACATATCAGAACGAATAGCAGAAGCAGGTTTAGGTGTCGCAAGCTTACTCAAAACAGAAGGTGAATCGAGTGCAGAGCTAGATGGCAGTTCCTTACCTCCCCTCGTAGTTGAGGGATAAATTGTTGTCTTAGCGTCTTTCAAGTTCTTCGTAGTGACCAGCAGATATAAATCCCAAGTGACTCAAAGAATAGAGCTATGCCCCCCGGTAACGGCGCCAGAAAATAGTCTTGATAACCCACAAGTATAGGGGATCGCAACAGTTTTCGAGGGTAGAGTATTCAACCCAAATTTTTTTATTCGACACAAGGGGAGCCAAAGAATATTCTCAAGTATTAGCAGTTGCGTTGTCAATTCAACCACACCTAGATAACTTAGTATCTGCAGTAAAGTATTTAGTAGCAAAGTAGTATGGAAGTAACGGTAACGGAAGTAGCGGTAGCAAAAGTAATATTTTTGGTGATGGAGAATTATGCCGGATGTGGTTCATCATGTAACAATCATAACATAGGGTGACACAGAACTAGCTCCAATTCATCAATGTAATGTAGGCATGTATTCCGAATATAGTCATACGTGCTTATGGAAAAGAACTTGCATGACATCTTTTGTCCTACCCTCCCGTGGCAGCGGGGTCCTAATGGAAACTAAGGGATATTAAGGCCTCCTTTTAATAGAGTACGTGAACAAAGCATTAGCACATAGTGAATACATGAACTCCTCAAACTATGGTCATCACCGGGAGTGGTCCCGATTATTGTCGCTTCGGGGCTGCCGGATCATAACACATAGTAGGTGACTATAGACTTGCAAGATAGGATCAAGAACTCACATATATTCATGAAAACATAATAGGTTCAGATCTGAAATCATGGCACTCGGGCCCTAGTGACAAGCATTATGCATAGCAAAGTCATAGCAACATCAATCTCAGAACATAGTGGATACTAGGGATCAAAACCTACAAAAACTAACTCGATTACATGATAGATCTCATCCAACCCATCACCGTCCAGCAAGCCTATGATGGAATTACTCACGCACGGCGGTGAGCATCATGAAATTGGTGATGGAGGATGGTTGATGATGACGACAGCGACGAATCCCCCTCTCCGGAGCCCCGAACGGACTCCAGATCAGCCCTCCCGAGAGGTTTTAGGGCTTGTCGGCGGCTCCGTATCGTAAAACGCGATGATTCCTTCTCTTTGATTTTTTTTCTCCCCGAAAGTGAATATATGGAGGTTGAGTTGAGGTCGGTGGAGCGTCAGGGGGCCCACGAGGTAGGGGGGCCGGCGTGCCCCCCACCCTCATGGGCAGGGTGTGGGTGCCCTGACGTGGATTTTTCTTCCAGTATTTTTGTTATTTTCCAAATAGATGTTCCGTGGAGTTTCAGGTCATTCCGAGAACTTTTGTTTCTGCACATAAATAACACCATGGAAAGTCTGCTGAAAACAGCGTCAGTCCGGGTTAGTTCCATTCAAATCATGCAAGTTAGAGTCCAAAACAAGGGCAAAAGTGTTTGGAAAAGTAGATACGATGGAGACGTATCACGTACCAGGCCCGCACGATCGAATGCTCACCTTTCTTCCTGGTGTACGACACAGAGGCTGGCTTGCCCTGCGACATTATGCATGACTCACCTCGAGTGCACATGTATGAAGAGAGAGAAGCCGAGCTCGATCGGCAGGGCGACCTAGATGGCCTGGAGGAGGAGCGCGATGTCGCAAAAGCCCGTTCCGCATTCTATCAACAACAAGCTCGGAGATACCAAAGCAGAGAAGTGCGGGCAAAGACTTATAATGTCAGTGAGCTCATTTTACGCCTCCCAGAGAAGAAAAGGGATAGGCTAAAACCAAAATGGGAGGGTCCCTTCATTATAGATGAAGTTCTCACTAGAGGAGCCTACCGCCTTCGCAATGCATCGGATAATCGCTTAGAGCCGAACCCTTGGAACGCTGCTCGGCTCCGAAGATTCTACACATAAGTCCGGCCATACTTCTTATTCGTTCCTTTGTCTCTTTTCCAATTTGTTTTTTCATTTTTATACATTACCCATACTGTGTTCGGATAAGCCGAACACTTGAGGGGTATACATCCTTACATGTACACACCCCACCATGACTGGGGGCTTCCGTAAGTAGAAGCTTATTATTATCCCGAGGCTAGAGCTCACAATATATGTGTCGTTTGCGGATATACATCATTTTTTCCATTATATGCACATCTATGACTTAAGTTTTTTGCCAAGCTGGGTTGTCTTGCTCCTGTGCTTATTCCCTACGTTCCCGATTGTTCGGCTAGGATATAAAGGGAGAACCTCTGTGATTGTTACAAACGGGTTATCCGGACATGTACCTCAGACGGGTGAAGCAGAAAGCTAGCCTTCTTAAGGTAATAATTGGCCGGCAATCAAACGACAGATTGTTGCCGTATTGCAACTACTTTAAACACTGCGAGACAGTTTTTCCATATTACAGATCACACACTCTGGCACGTGTAATCATAGAATGCCGACCCAAGGAAAGGAACCCTTAATGGAACTATTTTCCTTGGAAGATGTTTCTTACATACGTAATATAACATACATCCGAACTCAATTTTTTGTCTCTTCGAGCACAATGACTGGGTGGCCTGGTCTCCGGATATGATAAATACTTCCTTTTCATTTTAAGTATCCGGAAACACTCCACCATTTTGGTTTGGAGGTTATAGCTGAAAACCTGCGATGACAAAATCATTTCACTTGTTCGGATCAAACCAAAAGGTTGATCATAAATGTACATTGATACATTAAGTCAAAAACCTATTCCTTATCTATTCCATCAATAAGAATGTCTAACCTACAATCTTCCTGCGAATATTTCGCAGCTATCATTACTTGATTATACACCAAATTTAATGGGATTTCTTTCGCATCTGGCCCCTGTGGCCCTAGTCGAGCCATATGGTTTGGGTCCAGTTTAGTGAAGCGTGTCTTCACCATGGCCCAGGCCTCTCGTGCGCCTTCACGGCAGGCGGATGTCTTCCATAGCTCGAACCTGCGCCAGGCACCTTTGAATAGGTTTGCCAGGCCCTCCATACTTTCTGGAGGGGTATCAGACGGCCATAACGCCTTCACCGTACTCTTCATGGCTTTCCGGGCCCGGGCATGTACTGAGGAGTAATCCTTCAGCACGTCGCCTTGAAATCCGGATACTTCCTCTTCCGGCCGACCAGTTAATAGGCCTACAGAAACAGAGTCATGATATTCCGCATAATGGACTAAACATGAGCACCTATGGTGGTTCTAAATAAGAGTGGAAGACATACCAAACATGCCGCCCTTTAGTTTTTCATTTTCCTTTTGAACGGCCGATAGCTGAGCCTTCAAGCTCTCTATCTCTTCAGATTGTTTGTCCTTTTCCTCCTCAAGATTTTTCTCCCTAGATGCGCCTGTCGTGGTCTCTTTCAATTCCGCTAGTTCGGCGGTGACCGCATTCAGTTCCGCCTGGTTTGTTTCAGCTCCTGGGCTAGCATAGTGTTCATTTCTTTCAGAACCTACAAAAATTATCGATCCTTAAATCGGTGTGCTTCACTGTTTCAAGTCTCGGGGGCTACTGGCATATGACCATACAAATTGCATCAAATTTGACCTGTATATCCTTCAAGAACAGCTGAATGACTCTGAAAAGTCCGTCTCGAGCGGCTCGGATATATGCATCTAGCAAACTCAGTGTGGCAAACTCTTGATCGGAAAAGGCCCGAGCACGCATAGCCTCCTTTAATCGACGGTGATTCATCATGCTCTCCACTTCGGAATTCATGACTGATACGTCATCCGAATCCTCTTGAGGAGGTGGAACGGGCATTGCATCGGCTCGCGTCCTAGTTGACGAGTGCGGCACCGGATCAGTGGACATTTGGCTAATCGAGCGTTTTCCCACCGTTTGCCGCGTACTCCTCCTGATGTCAAGGGTAAAAAGGGAGACTTTTAACAACCCAGACTCATGCCTAGGCATGTATTGAAGTACACGTACCTCTTGGAAGAATGTGAGGTCTCCGTAGTACTCCCGGTCCCTTTTCATTTTGAACGACGGCCTTGTGTAGGGGCCGCCCTTGAGGAGATACGGTCCCTAGAGTGCCGATCCTGTTAAAATCCGGATCAGTACAACGGGTAAGGATACAGATAAGGATCTCCTTTTAAGAAGCCTCCAGATACTCACGATGCAGAAGGGATAGAGGCAAGGGTAGTCGGCGGTGATAGCCACTTACGAACCGTCAAGGCTTGCTTGATAGAATACCCCATCGTCAAATTCTATATATATGTCCAGATCCTCGCAAAAGCCAGGATCTTTATCATGATTATGATCCTCTGGCTGGGGAGCAGGACAGTGGACGTCCTCGGACATCTTCCTCCATAACTGTTGATGGAAACAAAGGGCAAATTGGATTAGTGAATGTAACGAAATAAAATAAATACAGGCGATCGAGATCTTACCCATTCAATAGGGGTGTACATAGAATAACCCTCTCGACAGTTTAACCGGAGAAAATCTTCTTTCTCGCCCTTATACAGATCAGCCAAAATGGAGTCCAGTTCGGCTGGGGTATCCGAACCCTTCCGTCTATAACGAGACGCGTCGTCTTCTCTGTTGTAGCACCATAAGGGAGTTACTCTGGCTTGAAGAGGCTGGACACACCTCTTTATTGCAATGTCCATGACCTCAACTATCGAGAGCTCGGTATGGGTTAGCAACCTAACCTTGCTGACCAACCTCTTTATCTCCGCATTGTCCTCTTCCTTGGGACTTCGGGGACACCAGTTGAGGCGCTTCTTTAAAGGAGCACTAAAAAATTCGGGGAGACCATGCCGAACTGGGTCCGGCAGCGGGACATCGTCTATGTAGGACCATTCTGAAGGCCATTGTCGGTATGCTTCTTTGGGAGTCCCTATGAGGTATTCGGATCAGGCTATACGCCATACTTCGGCACCACCCACTTCAAATATGGAGCCTCCTCAATGATGGGGAACAAGGCAAAAGAACTTCCTCCATAATTCAAAATGGGACTTGATGCCTAAGAATAGCTCGCAGAGGGCAACGAAGCCTGAGATGTGCAGAATTGAACCTGGTGTAAGGTTGTGTAGTTGGATGCCGTAAAATTCCAATAACCCCCTAAGAAAGGGATGGATTGAGAATCCTAGGCCCCGCAACAGGAATGGGACGAAGTGCACCCTCTCCTCCTTATTGGGGTTGGGGAAGTTCTCAGCCATCGCGTCGTTGCCGATTGAATACAATCCCAGTCGAACGGAGACTAGATCCGTGAGGGGGAGGTAATCCTGCGTCTGGAGTCAGCTCAGTTGAAGATGAGGCACGGAGCAACTCTGCCAATCGCCTTCTTGAGGGCCATGGGGGCACGAAGAGGAGCCTGGGGCACTGGTCATGATGGAAGGCTTTGCTTGTGGCTAAACTTGGCAGTTTTCCTTCTGCGCGATGTGAGATGGCATTTGGAGATCTACATCTCCTTATATAGATGCCATCTCAGTGTAGTGAGGGACTTATTTGAAAAAAAGGCATGGACCATTCATATTCGCCCGGTGCATGGAAATCGAAGCGTCGACAGGGGGAAATCATAAAAGACAGAAACGTCAAGGTTGTCGCCGGATTGTCGATTGGTCCGAATTATAATGTAGAACCCACCTTGCAAAGCCGAAGACATGATCTGGATACTACATCGTCATTGAAGGCAGGTTTGGGGGCTACTGAGGGAGTCCTAGATTATGGGGTCTTCGGGTGGCCGGGCTGTGTGATACGGGCTGGACTGCCGGGTCATCAAAATACAAGGAAGAAGGTTCTGTCCGGACACTCCTTCGCGTGGATGGCAAGCTTAGTGTCCGGATGTGTAGTTTCCTTTCTCTGTGAACCGACTCTGTACAACCCTAGGCCCCTCCGGTGTCTATAAAATCCGGAGGGTTTAGCCCGTAGAGGCTATCAGAATTTACATAGGCTAGACATCTAGGGTTTAGCCATTACGATCTCAAGGTAGATCAACTCTTGTAACCCCTATACTCATCAAAGCCAATCAAGCAGGAAGTAGGGTATTACCTCCATTAAGAGGGCCCAAACCTGGCTAAACATCCTGTCCCCTTGTCTCCTGTTACCTTCGATCTTCAGACGCACAGTTCAGGACCCCCTACCCGAGATCGCCCGGTTTTGACACTGACAACAGGCGCACGGGGTGTGACAGGGGGGCGACGGGGTGTGACAGACTTGCCTCCACATGCGGCGCCGCGGCACGTCGCGTCGCTGCCTGCTCTGGCTCGTTCCAGGCTCGGCCTCACAGGGGGTGAGGAGGGGGAGTCACGACCCCCCTCCCCACCCCCTGCCCTGCCTCGCGCTATGCATGCAGTGTGCTTGGTTGACAGGCGCAGTGCGGCTATTCTATTTTTCCAAATCCTAGGGCACACGCAACCCTAGAGCCACACCCCTAAGATAGACAGGGGGAGATGTGGTGTGACGGACTCGCCTCCGCATGCGGCGCCATGGCACGCTGTGTCGCCGCCTGCTCCGGCTCGTTCCAGGATCGGCCTCGCAGGCCCCCTGCTCGGCATCGCGCTAACGCACACATCGCGCTTGGTTGACAGGCGTAGTGCGGCTATTCTGTTTTTCCAAACCCTAGGACGCATGCAACCCTAGAGCCACACCCCTAAGATAGATAGGGGGAGACAGGGTGTGACGGACTCGCCTCAGCATGCGGTGTCGCGACATGCCGCGTCGCAGCCTGCTCCAGCTCGTTCCAGGCTCGGCCTCGCAGGGGGGTGGGGAGGGGGGTCATGACCCCACCTCCCCACCCCTTGCTCGGCCTCGCGCTAACGCACGCAGTGCGCTTGGTTGATAGGCGTAGTGCAGCTATTCTATTTTTCTGAACCCTAGGACGCACGCAACCCATAGCCACACCCCTAAGATAGACAGGGCGATGGGGTGTGACGGACTCGCCTCCGCATGCGGCACCGCGACATGTCGCGTCGCCGCCTGCTCCGGCTTGTTCCAGGCTCGGCCTTGAAGTGACCCCCTCTCCCCACCCCCTGCTCGGCCTCGCGCTAACGCATGCAGTGCGCTTGGTTGACAAGCGTAGTAGAGCTATGTCGGCATTTTGGGAACGGGGGTCCCCAGACTTGCCTGCCCGCGGCACATGGCGTGGCTCCACCAGTGGCCCTGTACGGCCCAACTTCACCAGCAGACACTCAAGACCCTCGCGAGGGGCCAAGCCTCGCGAGGCGGGCGACACAAGACCTCCTCAGGAGCGGAGAGATCAAGGCGAGGGGCACCTCGTGAGGTTCCTGTGACGTGAGCCATGACGACCAAGGCCAGGCGGGCGCAGAGTACTGGTTTCCTCTTCAATGCTGAAGGAGCAGGCGCAGGCGAGGAGTCCCGAGGCGTCAGGAAAAGGTTTCCATATCGGTGCAACGAGACCAAGACCAACAGGATGGCAGGACAGAGGTCATCACGGAGCCCACGACGGCGTCACCACCAGAGCCTTTGGCAGGCGAAGAGCACCTTTTGTCACGATAGCTTGTACTAGTTGTCCCCCTTCAAACTGGCCATTGTGGGATCCCTTCCCGCCTAATATTTGGGAAGAGGACCCGGGCCTTTATAAATAGGACTAGCCACCACCATAGGAGGCAACTAACTCGGCCACAACTTATCTTGGATTAGATCCATTCCATCCACACACACAAGCTCACCGAGCTCAAGAACACCTCTTCTCAGAAGGTAGTTCTTCCCTTGTACTTGTTCATCCCGGCCTACAAGGAAGTCCACCACACCACACTAGAGTAGGGTATTACACCACATCGGTGGCCCGATCCAGTATAAATTCTTGTGTCCCTTGTTCTTCGGGTTCGGCGAGCTAAGCTTTGATATCGCGGTGAGAGCGTGAGCTAGGGGAAGGGAGATCTTCGTGTGCACCCAAGAGTTCGAACCTCAAGGGTTTTACCGGAACCCGTAATCCGACATTTGGCGTGCCAGGTAGTGGTGCGCTGAAGCTTTCCTTCCGTCAATCCACGCTCCGCCGCTCCACCGCATCCATGGCAGACGCGCGTCGAGCTCACACCAAGCGTCGGACCGCCCTCGCCGCCTATGTCGCTCAGACAGCCCCTGTTGGCGGGCCTCCCCGTCGTTCTCCATCACCCGGCGCGAACACCGCCACCGACCCGGTGAGAAATGAGCAGCAAGCGTCCTCATTGCACCCCTCTGCTCGGCGGGACGGCCGCACCGCCACCCCGTCGCTGACTCCAGCCGGCTCATCGTCCCACGCTCGTCGCGCCCACTGACGCGCAGGCCGCGCTGCTCATGGCACGCAAGCTCCTGCGCTACCGCCCAGTCGACGACCTCTACGAGGACTGGCCGGACCGCATCGCCGAGCTCGTCAGCGCCGCTGGGGGCTCCCCCATACCGTCCCTCTTGCTGCCTCGCCCTCCTCCAGCTGCGGGCGATGTAGCTCATGGAGCGCCTCCGCCACCTCCGCACCAAGACGACGCCCTGGCACCAAGACGCGCGGCCCCTCGGCACGACCAGCCGCGTCGGGCGCCTGCGCATGAAGAAGGAAGATGCCAAGTAGTTCCCCGGCCGCGAGAAGACGCTCCCGCACTCCTAGCGCCACCACGTCCAGACCGCATGCCGCCTGCGGCAGCAGTGCACGGACATCAATACCAAGCTCCACCCACGCGGCGGGCCCCGGTGTCTACAGCTGGCTGTCGTGCCTTCACCCCGGAGCTACGTAGCATCGTTTGGCCCTACCTCCGCGCTACGACGGCACCCCTGACCCTGCGGAGTTCTTGCAGCTCTACGTGCTGAGCATCGAGGCGGCCAACGGCGATGAGAAAGTCATGACGAATTGGTTTCCCATGGCTCTAAAAAATGGTGCTCGCTCGTGGCTCCTGAATCTGCCCCCGGGTTCCATCTCCTCCTGGGGTGAGATGTGTGACCGCTTTGTCGCCAACTTCCAGGGCACTCGCGACCGCCCGCCAGCCGCGGGTGACCTACGCCGCATCAAGCAGCAGCTAGGAGAGACCCTATAGAAGTACATCCAGCGCTTCAACAACATTCGCCTCAAGATCCCCAAGGTGACGGACGAGGCCATCATTTCAGCATTCTCTGATGGCGTCCGTGATGTCAAGATGAAGGAGGAGCTCACTATCCACGAGGATCTATGCACGGCACTAGAGATGTTCAACATGGCGACCAAGTGTCCAAGAGCTGAGGAGGGGCGCCTCTCCCTCCTCGAGCTCCCTGCTGCCGACCTAGAAGAGAAGAAAGCCAAGGCCAAGGACGTGAATCGCAAGGGGGTAGCCGTGCTCGTGGCGGAGCCAGATACAAAGCGCGGCCGGGACCTCCCGAGTCATCCAAGAGCAGCCGTCTGTTCACGCCTTCCACAACGTACACATCCACAACACCAATGACTGCCAAGAGCTCAGGGCCATTCGAGATGGCCGCTTCGGTCGACGCCCCGAGCGCAACGACCGGGGCTACGAACAAGGAGGAGGACGAAGTAGAGGACGCTGGGACGACCGCGGCCCCCGTCAAGAGTGGCGCGGCCCCCGTCAGGAGTGGCGCGACCGCCCTCGCAAGGACCACTGGCGGGACCAGCCTCATGAGGGCGCATGGAGGGACCAGCCTCGTGAGGACCGTCCTTAGGGCAATCCTGGCCTCCCTCCGCTGCCGCCACTGCCAAGAAGGAACGACGACCACCATCAGGACAAGGGGGCTGGGGGCTTCCAGGAGCCGCGCGCTATCGCTTGCATCTTGGGCGGTGCTCAGGCCCCAGCTTCCCAGCGCGTCTTCAAGCAGTTTGCTCGTGAGGTGATGGCGGCCCTTCCCAAGCTCGAGGCCACGCACCCGCTCAGGTGGTCCAAGTGCGCCATCACCTTCGGACCAGCTCAAGTGCGTGGCTACCGCCGGCGCCCTCCCGATGCTTTGCTCACTCGTCATCAGCAATGTACAAGTCACCAAGAACCTCATCGATGGCGTTCCAGGGCTCAATGTCTTGTCTGTCGAGACGCTCGACAGCCTCCAAGTGCCATACGATCAGCTACAGCCTACCAAGCCTTTCTCAGGAGTGACCGACGGCTCCACCCCCCAGATAGGGCAGGTCCGCCTCCCTGTCACCTTTGGCCAGTGCGACAACTACTGCACCCAGCTCATTGACTTCGACGTCGCCCACATCTGTTTGCCGTACAACGCCATCCTCGGGTATCCAACATGGGCCAAGTTCATGGCAGTGACCCACCACGGCTGCAACGTCCTCAAGATGCAAGGGAGTGGCGGCATCATCATGGTTTCGTGTGATGAAAGAGATGCGGTGTGCTCCCTTGAGCGCACCTTCCAATCCGCAGCAATCGAAGACCCCCACAACGAGGGCACCCTGTACCCTCCTAAGGCCATCCCCAAGAAGAAGAAGCAGCTATTCCACCCAGCACCTCAAGGAAGCGGTGTCTCCAGTGGCACCACCTCAGGATCTGCGCCCATGGCCGGGGCGCATCCCTCCCTCGCATAGGAAGGCGCGCCCGGCGCCCTCCTCATGCTGGGCTCGGGGGCTCTCTTCTGGAGGGCCTCAGACCTAGCCAATGTCAGAAGGGAGGCGCTCGGGCACCACGTGGAGGCATGCCTCGCTGCACATTTCCCCCAAGAGGGCACAAGGCGAGGAGCGCCTAGTGCTCAGGAGTTCATCACCCAGGAAGTCCAGGAGCTTCAGGAGGCAAGGAACGTATGCGGCGACCGCCGCCCACAACCCGGCGCAGCTCCCCATCCTGGCGATGATGGCGGGTTGCACGTCTACGTCGACATTCCAGGGCTCAATAGGGCCACATTGTCGGATTTTGGGTTCTGACAAAACCCTTAAGGTTCGAACCCTAGGGTGCGCGCGAAGATCTCCCCCAACCTAATCACGCCCTCAACCTCGCCATGATCTCAAAGGCTAGCTCGATGAACTCGCAACACAAGAGACACAAGATATATACTGGTTCGGGAAACCGTTGTGGTGTAATACCCTACTCCAGTGTGGTGTGGTGGATTGCCTCTTGGGCTGAGGATGAACAGTACAAGGGAAGAACAACCTCCTGAGGAGAGGTGTTCTTGTGCTCGGTGAGTGTAAGGATGGGATAGATCTAGTCCAGATGAGATGAGTTCTACTGTGGTGGCTAGTCCTATTTATAGAGGCCTTGGTCCTCTCCCCAAATATTGAGCGGGAAGGGATCCAACAACGGCCAAACTCGAAGGGGGAAATCTTGTACAAGCTATCCTGACTAAAGGTGGTCCTCGCCTGCGAAAGGCTCTGGTGGTGACGCCGTCTTGGGCTCCACCTCCGTCCTGCCGTCCTGCTGGTCTTGGTCTCGTTGCACCAATAAGGAAACCTTTGCCTGATGCTTCGGTACTCATCGCCTATGCTTGCCTCCTTAGCACCAAAGGGGAAACGAGGACACTATGCATGGTGGGCCCGCCTGGTCTTGGTCGTCATGGCTGACGCCGTAGGAACCTCGCGAGGTTTGCCTTGCCTTGATCTGTCCACCCCTCGCGAGCCAGCCTGGTGACGCCGCTCCCGAGGAGGTCTCGCATCATCCGCATCGCGAGGCTTGGCCCCTCACGAGGGTCTAGAGTGCTTGTTCGTGGAGACGGGCCGTGCTGGGACGCGAGTGGAGCCACGCCTCGGGCCGCAGGCAGGCAAGTCTGGGGACCCCCATTCCCAAAACGCCGACAGTAGCCCCCGGGCCCAAGGCGCGCTTGGGCTTGGCTTCGGGGTGAAATCAAAGGGCAAGTGCTGAGCACCGCGGGCCCCAACAGCCTGCGGCCTTGGTCGACGGTGGCGATTGATTGGACATGGGCGTCTCCGCTTCCTCACGCTGCCTCGGCAACTGCCCGACTCGACGAGTCCCTGCTGCATGCAAAAAAGAGTTATCATTACCTGCGATTATGGAGGTCGGTGGTTGGCCTTCTCCGGGCTATAAATGAGGAGGGGGTGGAGCCCCCGTCGCCCATCTCTTCTTGCTCCGCTCGCTCCTCCTCCCTTGCTCCATAGCTAGTAGCGACTCCATGGCGCCAATCCGAAGATTCTCGACCGCGGAGAAAGGAAAAACTTCTCGCGACGAGCCCGGGCCGCTTCCCCTGAAGAAGAGGCCGGTCCACCGCTGTGAAGTAGTCGTGCGGCAGGAGGTGACGAGGCCTTGGTACGAGCGGCCACCTCTTGGGTATCCGCTACCTCTATCTGCCCAAGCCGAGGGCTCAGGAGGACGAGGCGGCGAGCGGCATCGCCCACGCCGCGGCCGCGGTTGCCGCGCAATGGTGGCACACACCGTCGCCCCAGGGGCCCATGCCATGGACTCCTCGCGCGAACTCGTGCTATGGGCGGCGATGCCTCCGCGCTCCTGGATCTACTTCCCCCAATTCTTCTCCGCCAAGATGCTGCCGAGGGGGCCCCTCGACCTATGGCTGCAGCACGCTGATTGGGACGCCCCGGCAACCAGAGCGGAAGTGGAAGCCGTCTCCCCGGGCAAGATCTTCATGACTCGCGGCTGGGGCGAGGTCGCCAGGGTTTGTCGCGCAGAAGGCGCCCTGGCGATCCACTTCAGGTACGACGACACCTCCACTATGTTCTTCAAGGTATTCGACGCGGAAGGCCATCGCCTGGAGTGTTGCCCTGGAGAGGGTCGCCTGGATGGTGCCGCGGCAGGAGGTGGGCCTGCCGCCCACCTTGCCAGCGACTCATCCAACAGCAGTGGCGCCGCTTGGGAGTCCAGCGGTTCTCCCGAGCCTAACAAGACTCCGAAGACTAGCGACGACAGCTACGTGCCCCCAAGCTCCCGTCGGGCTCGGAGCAAGGCCGTAGCCTCCGGCCGTCGCCGTCGCTGATCTGGATGGGGTTGGCGCTGGCCTCCCGTGGCCCACTTTTAATGATGGCATCTGCGCTGACGCGTGTAGATACAACTCCTTGAAAATTTCCTCTCTTTTGGTCCCTGCGAGGAATCGAAACAAACCCCGTGGGGGCGTGTAAAGAACCTGTAATGTCTTTGGTTGGCATTATCCTTATTATGAAATTGTGCGAGTGCGTGTCCTGCTCAAGCTCAGTCTCCCCTTTCTACCCTCACGACGGCTTGGTGCTCTACGCTGATAGGTCCCGATCCCGAGGCAGGCTGCAGCCGTCCCTGGTATGCCAGGTCGCGATGCCATGGTCAAGGCTAGGAGGTGAGCGGCCCGAGGTCCAGTAAGAGCTCCTGAGACGCGATGCTCAGGAGGTCCCCTTTAGCGTGCAAGCGGCCATCGAGAGGTAAGAAAGGCAGGCGACGTTGCCGTGGCAAGGCTGCAGCAAGTAAGGATCCCGTGTCATAGCGATTGGTTGATCGGAGCGCAAAACTTATCTTGGCAGCCCGGAGTCGTTTCCTTGCATTACACCAGACTTGTGCGCTGGCGGCCGTGGCGCAGCTAGGTTAGGCCCGTGCGTGCTTCCCTTCCTCTCCATGCTCTCCTTTCTGCTCTACATCCTTAGGTCCCGGCCCTCGAGCGAGCTCAGCCGCCGCTGGTATGCCAGGTCGCGATGCCGTGGTCAAGGCCAGGGGGTGAGGGCTGGAGAGCCAGTAGGAGCTCCTGAGTTGCGATGCTCAGGAGCCCCCCTTTTAACGTGCAAGCGAATCGCATGGGAGAAGAAGGAGCCCGCGGTACCGCCCGCTGTTGTCCTCGGGAGGTTCCTGCAAGTCAGCGCAAGGAGGGGCACAAATTGCCATTATGATTGCCGGTCGGTCGCTGCTCGCTCCGTAAGAGAATGAAGGCACTGAGGGCCTGGTGAGGTGACGCGCGCGGGGCGTGTCGCCAGCCAGAGCTCGACCGCTCAGATTTATCGACGTTGCAGGGACGGGCCCAAGCACAAGCGTCATGCCAGTGTGAACAGCTCCCGTGGTGGGTGACAATCAAGCAGGTGATAATCACAGATAGGCTAAGCATGAAAAGCAAACTAGCTCAGGTAAATGCAAGAACGATACATGCCACTGGGTCAGGCCCGAGCGGCTTGGGGATGATGCAGCCCAATGGGCGCCCCCAGCAAAGTAAGCTAAAGATGTAAAGGGATACATGCCACAGGGATGAAACCACACGGCCTGGGAATGATGCAGCCCGAGGGGCGCTCCCAGCTAAATAAACTTTGAAAATGTCACCTAGTTCTGTTGTCGAAGGAGTGTTGGGGCACCTGAAGATGCGTGGCGAAGGGGTTGCTCCTCACGAGCCACCGGGGCCCTGAGCGTCAGGAGGCTCTGGAGGTCCAGGCGGTTCCTTAAGGACCGTCTCCGTCTCTACGGGGACTGCGTGGTGCCTGGCCTCCTGAGACGCCAGGACGCTCCGCAGGTTGCGCTGGATGGCGGACGCCACGCTCGGCATGCCAAAGGGCATGCGAACGTAGCTGTGAGGAGGGCCCTCGCAGCGGCCCACACGCGAAGGCCAGAAGAGCTCCTGAGATGCGGCTCTGTTGAGCCCTGGGATGTCGACGCAGACGCGCAGCCCGCCATCCTCGCCCGAATGGGGGGGGTGCGCCAGGGGAGCAGCGGTCGCCGCGCATGGATCTTGCATCCTGCAGTTCCTGAGTGGTCTTGGCAATGAACTCCTGAGCGCCGGGCACGGTCCTCGTCCGGTGTCCTCCTGAGGGAAACGTGATGCAAAGCACGCCTCCATGTGGTGCCCGAGCGCCTCCGTCGTGATGTTGGCAAGGTCCGAGGCCCTCCAGAAGAGAGCCCCCGAGCCCTGCCCGAGGAGGGCACTGGGCGCGCCTTCTATGCAAGGGAGGGAAGGGCCCCAGGCGCGGGCGCTGATCCTGACCTGGCTCCACTTGCGGCGCCGCTCTCCTGAGGCCCAGTGTGGAGTAGCTGCTTCTTCTTCTTGGGGACAACCTCAGGAGGGTACTGTGCTGCATTGCTATCGGGGTCTTCGATTGACGCTGCTTGGAAGGTGCGCTCGAGGGAGCACACCGCATCTCTCTCCTCACAGGGGACTGTGATGATCCCGCCGCTTCCTAGCATCTTGAGGACGTTGTAGCAGTGGTGTGTCACTGCCATGAACTTGGCCAGGGCCGAGTACCCGAGGATGGCATTGTATGGCAGACTGATGTGGTTGACGTCGAAGTCGATAAGCTCGGTGCGGTAGTTGTTGCGCTGTCCGAAGGTGACAGGGAGGCGGACCTGCCCTATCAGCATGGTGGAACCGTCGGTCACTCCTGAGAAAGGCTTGGTAGGCTGAAGCTGACCGTAGGGCACTTGAAGGCTGTCGAATGTCTCGACGGACAGGACGTTCAGCCCTGCGCCATCGTCGATGAGTGTCTTGGTAACTTGCACGTTGCTGATGACGGGTGAGCAAAGCATCGGGGGAGCGCAGCGGTGGCCACACACTTGAGCTGATCTACCAAACTGAAAGTGATGGCGCACTTGGACCACCTAAGCGGGCTTGTGGCCTCGAGCCTAGGGAGGACTGCGTTCACCTCGCGAGCAAATAGCTTGAAGATTCACTAAGAGGCTGGGGCTTGAGCTCCGCCCAGGATGCAGGCGATAGCCCACGGCTCCTGGAAGCCCCCAGCCCCCTCATCCTAATGGTGGTCGTCATTCCTTCTTGGTGGTGGCGGTAGCAGAGGAAGCCCAGCGTTGCCCTGAGGACGGTCCTCGCGAGGCTAATCCCTCCAAGCGCCCTCGCGAGGCTGGTCCTGCCAGCGGTCCTCATGAGGCCGGTCACGCCACTCCTGGCGAGGGCCACGGTCGCCCAGCATCCTCCGCCACGTCCTCCTCCTCCTCGGCCGTAGCCCCGGTCATTGCGCTCGGGGCGTCGACCGAGGCATCCATCTTGAATGGCCCTGAGGTCTAGACAATCGTTAGTGTTGTGGCTGTGAATGTTGTGGAAAACGCAGAACGGCCGGCTGCTCTTGGATGACTCGGGCTGGTCGCGGCCGCGCTTCGTGTCTGGCTACACCGCAAGTACGGCCACTCCCTTACGCTTCACGTCCTTGGCCTTGGCTTTTTTCTCCTCCAGGTCGGCAGCTGGGAGCTCAAGGAGGGAAAGGCGCCCTTCCTCAGCCCTCGCGCACTTGGTCGCCAGGTTGAACAATTCCAGGGATGTGCACAGCTCCTCGTGGATGGCGAGCTCCTCCTTCATCTTGATGTCGCGGACGCCATCAAAAAACATGGAGATGATGGCCTCGTCCGTCACCTTGGGATCTTGAGGCGAACGTTTTGAAGCGCTGGATGTACTTCTGGAGGGTCTCCCCTTGCTGCTGCTTGACACGGCGCATGTCACCCGCGGCCGGAGGGCGGTCGCGAGTGCCTGGAAGTTGGCGACGAAGCGGCCGCGCATCTCGTTCCAGGAGGAGATGGAGCCTGGAGGCAGGTTCAGGAGCCATGAGCGGGCGCCATCCTTGAGAGCCATGGGGAACCAGTTCGCCATGACTTTTTCATCGCCGTTGGCCGCCTCGATGCTCAGCTTGTAGAGCTGCAGGAACTCCGTGGGGTCGGGGGCGCCGTCGTAGCGTAGAGGCAGTTCTGGCTTGAACTTGCCCGGCCATGCGATGCTACGTAGCTCAGGAGTGCAGGCGCGGCAGCCTGCCCTTGATGCCCGCGCACGGCCACCCCAGGCAGCGCACGGTCTTGTCGTAGTGGTGTTGGGAGTGCGGGAGCATTTTCTTGTGGACATGGAACTTCTTAGCAGCTTCCTTCTTCGCGCACAGGCGCCCGACGCGGTGGGTCGCGCCGGGGGGCCGTGCGCCTTGGCGCCAGGACACCGTCTTGGTGTTGAGGTGGTGGCGGTGGCGCTCCATGGGCCATGTCACCCGCAATTGGCGGAGGGCGAGGCAGCGAGAGGGACGGCGCGAGGGAGCCCCTGCGGCGCTGACGAGCTCGGCGATGCGGTCCAGCTAGTCTTCGTAGAGGTCGTCAATGGGACGGCAGCGCGGGAGTTCGCGTGCCATGCACAGTGCGGCCTGCGTGTCCGTGTGAGCGCGACGAGCATGAGATGATGACCGGGCCGGGGTCAGCGAGGGAGTGGCGGTGCGGCCGTCCCGCCGCACCGAGGGGTGCAGCGAGGACGCTTGCTACTCGTTCCCCGCCGGGCCGGTGAAGGCGTGGGCGGCAGGCGACGGAGGACGACGGGGAGGCCTGCCGACGGGAGCCGTCTGAATGACGCGGGTGGCGAGGGCGGCCCGGCACTCAGCGCGAGCTCGGCGAGCGTCCGCCATGGAGACGATGAAGCGGTGGGACGCGGATCGACGGAAGGAAAGCATCAGCGCACCCCTACCTGGCGCGCCAAATGTCGGATTTCGGGTTCCGGCAAAACTCTTAAGGGTCAAACACTAGGGTGCGCGCGAAGATCTCCCCCTACCTAATCACGCCCTCAACCACGCTATGATCTCAAAGGCTAGCTTGACGAACTCGCAACACAAGAGACACAAGATTTATACTGGTTCGGGCCACCGTTGTGGTGTAATACCCTACTACAGTGTGGTGTGGTGGAATGCCTCTTGGGCTGAGGATGAATAGTACAAGGCAAGAACAGCCTCCTGAGGAGAGGTGTTCGTGTGCTCGGTGAGTGTAAGGATGGGATGGATATAGTCCAGATGAGATGAGTTCTACTATGGTGGCTAATCCTATTTATAGAGGCCCTGGTCCTCTCCCCAAATATTGAGCGGGAAGAGATCCAACAATGGCCAAATTCGAAGGGGGGCAGCTAGTACAAGCTATCCTAACTAAAGGTGGTCTTCGCCTGCCATAGGCTCTGGTTGTGACGCCGTCTTGGGCTCCACAGTGACCTACGTCCTGCTGTCCTGCTGGTCTTGGTCTCGTTGCACCGATAAGGAAACATTTGCCTGATGCTTCGGTACTCGTCGCATGCGCTTGCCTCCTTAGCACCAAACGGGAAACGAGGACACTGTGCGCGCTGGCGCCCGCCTGGTCTTGGTCGTCATGGCTGACATCGTAGGAACCTCGCGAGGTTCGCCTTGGCTTGATCTCTCCGCCCCTCGCGAGCTAGCCTAGTGAGGCCGCTCCCAAGGAGGTCTCGCGTTGTCCGCCCCGCGAGGCTTGGCCCCTCGTGAGGGTCTTGAGTGCTCGTTGGTGGAGACGGGCCGTGCTGGGCCGCGAGTGGAGCCACGCCGCGGGCCGCAGGCAGGCAAGTCTGGGGACCCCCGTTCCCTGAATGCCGAGACGCATCTCAGGAGTGCATCTGGCCTGCGCGCGTTGGCCGGTGCGAGGGTCCACCTCACAGCTATTTTCGCATGCCGTTTGGCCTGCCGAACGCGGGTGTCACCTACCAGCGTCATCTACGGAGCATCCTGTCAGCTCAGGAGGCCAGGCATCACGCAGTCCTGGCGGAGATGGCGATGGTCCTCAAGGAACCACTCGAGCCCCAAGAGCCTCCAGAGGCTCAGGGCCCTGGTGGCTCGTGAGGAATGACTCCTTCAGCGCGCACCTTCAGCTACCTCAACACTCCTTCGACAACGGAACCAGGTGACATTTTCCGGCTTACTCAGCTTGGAGAGCCCATCGGGCTGCATCATTCCTAGGTCGCACGAGCCCGTCCCCCACGACATGTATCTTTTTGCATCTTTAGCTTACTCTGTTGGGGGTGCCCCTTGGGCTGCATCATCTGCAGGCCGCTCGGGTCCGTCCCAGTGGCATCTATCGTTCTTGCATCTATCCAAACTAGCTTATCTCCCTGCATGGTTTCCCAGCGACTAACGCTTGTTTGATTAAATCTCGCGGCATCCCGCGTTGCTGACCGATCTCCTGTTTACCCCGCGGCGAGAGCTCCACATATCGGCACTGCACTTGTTCTCGGGTCCGTCCCTGCAACACTGATAAACCTGAGAGATCGAGCTCTGGCTCGCGGCCTGCTCCGCGCACGTCACCTCATTGGATCCTCGGTGCCTTCGCCTTCTTGTGGAACAATCGACAACTGGGTAACCAACGCGATCACGGGCTATATTCCCTCTCCTACCAACCTGCAGGAACCTCCCAAGGATGACAGCGGGCGGTACTGCGGGCTCCGTCCTTTCCCATGCAATTCGCTTGCGCGTTAAAGGGGGGGCTCCTGAGCATCGTGACTCAGGAGCTCTTACTGGCTCTCCAGCCCTCACCCCCTGGCCTTGACCATGGAATCATGACCTGGCATACCAGCGGCGGCTGAGCTCGCTCGAGGGCCAGGACCCGAGGACGTAGGGCACATGAAAGAGCGTGAAAAAGAGAGGGAAGCTCGCACGGGCCTAACCCAGCTACACTATGGCCGTTGACGCACGAATCTGGCGCTGCACAAGGAATCGACTCTGGACCGCTAATATAAGTTTCGCACTCGGGTTGACGAAGCGCTGCGGCATAGGATTCCCATCTCTTGCAGCCTTGCTACGGCAACGCCGCCCTCCTTTCCTACCTTTGGGTAGCTGCTTGCATGCTAAAGGGAACCTCTTGAGCATCGCGCCTTAGGAGCTCTTACTGGACCTCGGGCCGCTCACCTCCAGGCCTTGACCACGACATCAGGACCTGGCATACCAGCGACGGCTGCAGCCTGCCTGGGGACAGGGACCTGTCAGTGTAGAGCACCAAGCTGTCGCGAGGTTGGAAAGGAGAGACTGAGCTGAAGCAGGACATGCAGTCGTAAATCTTCATAATAAGGATAGTATTAATAAAAGGCACTACAGATCCATTACACGCCCCCACGGGGTTCGTCTCGATTCCTCGCAGGGAACAAAAGAAGAAGGTTTCTAGGATCCCTATCTACAGGCATCAATACCACCGACGCCATCATCAACAGTGGGCCACGAGAGGCCGACGCCAACCCCGTCCAGATCAACGACAGCGGCGGGCGGACGCCGCTGCTGCGATCTGGGCACGGCGAGAGCTCGGGGGCACGTAGCTATCGTCGCTCGTCTCCGGAGTCTCATAGAGCTCGGGAGAGTCGCTGGAATCCCAAGCGCCATCGCTGTTGCTGGAGGAACCGCTGGCAAGGCCCGCGGCTGGCCCGGATCCTGCTGCTGTGTCGTCCCGAGGACCCCCTCCAGGGCAGCACTCCAGGCGGCAGCCTTCCTCATCGAAGACCTTGAAGACCATCGTGGAGGCGCCATCTTATTCGAAGTGGATGGTGAGGGCGCCCTCCGCACGGCAAACTCGGGCGACCTCACCTCATCTGCGGGTCATGAAGATCTTGCCCGGGGAGACGACGTCAACTTCCGCCCCTGTCGTCGGGGCGTCACACTCAGCGTGCTGCAGCCACAGCTTGAGGGGACCCCTCGGCGGCATCTTGGCGAAGAAGAACTGCAGGAAGCGAATCCAGGAGCGCGGGGGCATCGCTGCCCACACCACCAGTTCGCGCGAGGAGCCCTCGGCGTGGGTTCCTGGGGCGGCGGCGCGTGCCACTACGGCGCGGCCACCACGACGGCGATGCGGTCGGCGTTGATCGCCACCTCCACCTCCGGAGCCCTCTGCCTGGGCGTACAAAGGCAGCGGATATCCAGGAGGAGGCCGCTGATGCCAAGGCCTCATCACCTCCGGCCTCACGGCAACGTCATGGCGGCGGGCCAGCCTCTTCTTCGGCTAGAGTGGCCCTGGATCTTCGTGGGGGGCTTTTCCCTTCTCGGCGGCCGAGAATCTCCGTATCGGCACCATGGGTGCCGCTGCTAGCCGTGAAACAAGGAGGGAGGAAGAAGAAGAAAGCAAAACGGAGGAAGAGATGGGCGATGGGTGCTCCGCCCCCTCCCCATTTATAGCTGGAGGAGGCCAACCGCCGGCCTCCACGATCGCAGGTAATGATGGCTTTTTCTGCATGCACCAGGGACTCGTCAAGTCGGGCAGTTGCCGAGGCAGCGTGGGGAAGCGGAGACGCCCACGTCCCGTCAGTCGCCACGCGTCAATCAAGGCCGCAGGCCGTTGGGGCCCGTGGCGCTCCGCACTTGCCCCTTGGCTTCACCTCGAAGCCATGTCCGAGCGCGCCATGGGCCAGACGGCTACTATCGGCGTTCTGGGAACGGGGGTCCCTAGACTTGCCTGCCTGCGGCCCATGGCGTCGCTCCACCAGCGGCCCTGTACGACCCATCTTCACGAACAGAAACTCAAGACCCTCGCGAGGGGCCAAGCCTCGTGAGGCGGGCGACACAAGACCTCCTCAGGGGCAGCCTCACTAGGCTGGCTCGCGAGGAGCGGAGAGATCAAGGCGGGGGGCACCTCGTGAGGTTCCCCTGATGTGAGCCATGTCGACCAAGGCCAGGCGGGTGCAGAGTACTGGTTTCCTCTTCGGTGCTAAAGGAGCAGGCGCAGGCGAGGAGTCCCGAGGCGTCAGGCAAAGGTTTCCATATCAGTGCAACGAGACCAAGACCAGCAGGACAGTCGGACGGAGGTCATCGCGGAGCCCACGACAGCGTCACCACCAGAGCCTTTGGCAGGCGAAGACCACCTTTTGTCAGGATAGCTTGTACTAGATGTCCCCCTTCAAACTGGCCGTTGTGGGATCCCTTGCTGCCTAATATTTGGGAAGAGGACCCAAGCCTCTATAAATAGGATTAGCCACCACCATAGGAGGCAACTAATTCGGCCCCAACTCATCTTGGATTACATCCATTCCATCCACACACGCACAAGCTCACTGAGCTCAAGAACACCTCTCCTGAGGAGATAGTTCTTCCCTTGAACTTGTTCATCCCGGCCTACAAGGTAATCCACCACACCACACTGGAGTAGGGTATTACACCACATCGGTGGCCCGAACCAGTATAAACTCTTGTGTCCCTTTTTCTTCGAGCTCAGCGAGCTAAGCTTTGAGATCACGGTGAGAGCGTGAGCTAGGGGAAGAGAGATCTTCATGCACACCCGAGAGTTCGAGCCTCAAGGGTTTTGCCGGAACCTGTGATCCGACAGGCTATTCTATCTTTCATAACCCTAGGATGCACGCAACCCCAGAGCCACACCCTTATGATAGACAGGGGGAGACGGGGCGTGACGACCCCACGGAGCCCGAATTTTTTAAAAAAGAGGAAAGTTGTGTTGAAAAAAGACCTTAGCCATGATGCAGTTCAATTATACACATGAATTGAGTGCCATTCTGCAATAAAGTTTTTGTGCAGATGGAAAAAACAGGTGAAAAATACAAACACCTACGAAAAAGGCGCAGGAGCAAAAAAAAAGAAAATAACACACGTAAGAACAAAAACATATATATTGTATTATTTATATAAAATAAAACACACACAAATTCGTCCATATACACTGCTGCAAAAAGCTGACGAAACACAAGAACAGAAAAAATAGTCTTCGGATACATTATCTACCTTAGACAGCACACAGTACACAACATGAACCCTAGTTCTTGTCCATACACAGGCTTTTAACCAGAAAAATGCCAAATGAGTGTTATTGCGACAAGGAAGTAAGCCCGAGGCTTGCAATCAGATCTCGTAGCTCTGGCGGCATGTCTTCATAATACAACATGTTTAAAAGATTGAACAGCAGCTGGAAAGTGTACTCCGCCTTCCAATCTTCAATAGAAGGCGGAAAAAAATAAAAAAATGTAGACCGGTGATTAAAAAAAAGGTTGTCGTAAGAACAAAAAGTGAAAAAATAATAAATTTAAAATAGTAAACAAGAAAGAAGAAACAGAGAAGGTATTACATTAGATTTGAAATTTTTGTTGACTAGACGTTGGCCGTCATACAACTGCGTCAACCTCAGAACATAGATTCCACACTCGTTTGTTCCCTACGCCGGCATGATCGGGTAAGAGGGCTTCTCTACCAATTTAACCCAGTCAGGGTGGTTCTTAGATTTATACAACTTTTCACCATAAATCGCCTTCAGCGGCTGAGTCATCCTCCTCATCTGGCAAAAAAGGCAGCACAAAGGAAATAACACATGTCACCGATCATTAACTAATAGACGAACCGAAAAATACAAAGTTCTTCTCAAGTTCTAGACAGTCTCTCTTTTAAATGCACGTGAGGTCATTTCCTTTTATCACTCTTTTACACAGCTTGGTGTGTGTGTGTGTGAGAAAATGCAGTTCTGTGACGCATATGTTGCAGTGCACTATGTTAACAAGTGTGGTGCTATGTGTACTACCAATGCATGTGCAGTTTAAAAAAATATGTAGTAGGAGAAACACAAAAAATCTTTGCACTTGGTTAAAAAAATGACATACCACTTCAGTGCAATCTAAGAGGTAGCCAGTCCTGCGCCACTTTGTCATGAAATAAGGATGGCCAGTGTACTTCCTAGTGTCATGGATATCAGTCGGCTGGCGATGCTGATTCATCGTGTATAAGGAATAATGACCATCCTTGGAGCGCAGAATCATAATCTATCACTTGAAAAAAATGAAAATAAAAGTTTGTTCGACACGTAGCACTAGGACCACTGTTCCAAAATAACTATAAAAAGAAATGCAACAAACAAGAAAATAAATGATGGAAAACAATTGCCTTACCAGTTTTGCGTCCATCAGGATTTTGTTACCGCTCACAAAAACCTTGAACTGCTTAATTGCAGCTTCTAAAACAAATGGTTCATGCACAACTAGCAACACAGGGTATGCTTCATTATCTTTCTTAACAAATGTTTCTATTTGAAGAACATACTGCATAGAAAAAGAACAAAAATAGGACATCAAAAAAAAGAACAAAACATGCATGCTCATTTTTCTAGAACAATGCAGCTTACTTGTCTACAGCAAATGCAGCTCACTTGTCTACAGCAAATGTAGCACACTTACACAACAAAATATATAGCCATCCATTGTAAATCACGCATCTCACTAAACACACTAGTAAAAAAAGACCTTAAGAAGCGGAAGGAAGCAGTAGGCAAAAAAGTAAGATAAATAAAAGAAGTTCACTAAAACAACCTTTATCTGCAAAAATTAAAAGTGACGATAACTCAAGGCAAAACTTTGGTGATGTGATCCAACTATAGACCATGGCCTTTCTGATGTAGCCAATGTGCTCCACTCCAAACTTAGCCACTCGAACACCATCCAAAGTCTGCAAGAATTGAAACATATAGAATCCACAATCATGCCTGCAATAAAAGAACAAAAAACATCAGTTTCACATAATGAAAATATAAAAGAAAAGTTGAGCAGTATGGTAGAGAGGGGCTACAAAGAACATACTCATTTGGCTGAAATGGGACAATAACATGTTTCAACACAAATCCATCAAGTGTAGGATGATTTAACGGCTCATCAGAACTTGAGCTACCTTCTTTCCATGCATGCTTGATATTTTTAACCATCCTCCTAAAAATCCTATTCGCATCACAGCTGCCAGATTTATTGAGCGAGTCAAGAAATTCAAACCGCCTTTCCTTCAAATTCAAAGCAACTACACAATAATGACCAATGCCATCCCTCGTCTATGGCGGATCAAATGTTGCAAACAGGACCTGTTGGAAGTAAAAATACATAAAAGTACTACAAGAACAAGAAAATGAACACTATAAAATCAACACACAAAAAATGGTCTTCAACACATAAAAGCATTACTCACCATATCTTTTTTTATCAACACGCTCCTCGGCTTTTGAAGAGAACATCAATTTCACACTCCTGCCTACACTACCACCATTCCAAATACTTGTCTGTCAAAACAAAACTAAACAAAGCAATAGTGCTCAAGCAAATAGGTCATCACAGGAAATCAGAAAAGAAATCAAAAAACAAAAACAAAAATTTCTGCATGCTTACACAAATATGGTACGAGACAACCATCGTCGGAGATCCCTTAAACTTACGTAATAGCAAAGAAACCCCAAGATCTACAAGGGCTATAGTGAGCATCCCTTTATCACAAAAAGATTGACCAACTTCGCCAATGGTAATATCAGCCATCTCAGTTTTAAAAGCAATCATGTCCCTGGATTTTTTATGAATAACTGAAACATAAGATACTACAAAAATAACAAGAACGAGAAAGGGCAAAGACTGAAATTAGATAATACATATGAAGAAAACAATTTTTAAAAAGCCATACTTCTTCTTTTTGTCCTTCCGATTCCTCGTAACAGCACTGTACAACTCATTGTATCTTTTCAGAAGAGCTGGATTAATGCTCGACGGTGTCACAACAGGAAGTTCGTCATGTGTAATAAAAAGGTGAAGTTCACTTATCCAAAAATGAAGTTCAATTTTAAGATAAGGAAATTCTTCTAGCTATTTTGAAAATCACCAACAAAAGATGAAGTTTCACTTATCAATAAACATCTAATGCAGCCACCATAGTAATTAAAAAATTGAATGAGAAAAACTTCAAATTCACTATTCGAAACAAAAATCTTGCCTTCAGCGTTAGAGTCTTCATGCTATTGTTCTTCAGATCTGACCAAAACATTTACTTGGCTAGGTTGCGATGAAACCACCATAGCCTCACTGGACTGTCGTACTGTAGCAACATCAGCATCCTCTGGGTTTACAACAATCTGGTCAACCGCAACATCCTTGGATACCTCAGCTGCATGAGGCTCCACTCTGAATACATCAGGAACATCATTGGGCGTCAAAAAAAAAGAGAAGCAGGAACTCTACCAGCAGGAACGACATCCTCATTTTCGTGCCGACTAGGGGAAATAGCATCGTGGCACTCCTGAGCTACCAAAGGTTCTGCACTGTCGACGGAAACCGATACAGAAGCGTCAACACTGCCACCAGCAGCAACACCACAATCCCCCTGGTTCACATCAACATGAACTTCTACGTTTTCATCTCCGGGATGTAAAAAGTTTTAAAAAGACACAATGACACAAATGAGCAAGGGGTTAATTAACACAACAACACACAGTTCACTAATGTCAGGGCTGCAGTCCATATATGTAGAACAACTACAGTTCACTTATGTCCAACACTGCAACCCACACATGTCATGTAAAAAGAAATGCATTTCACTAATGTCAAACACTGCAGCCCACATATGCAAAAAAGAACTGCAGTTCACTTCTATCAAAGAGTGAAGATCACCATGTAAAACTACACAGCTCACATATGCAAAAGAAATGCACATGAGTGAACAGAACAGCGTACGTCAATCTAATAACAACAACAATAACAACAACAACAAAAATTAGATTACAACCCACTAACAGAAAAAGTAATTCCACTAAACCATATTAGCTACAACATCCGGAGGGGATGATGCATCCGCCAAGTCCTCATCCTTCTCAGAGCCATTGTAGGAATCTTTGTGCACATCACAAGCAGCAACTTCAGTCTACGGGCATAGAACAAACCAAAAAGAAAATAAGATGGTAACGACCAAAAAAAATTCAACTATGCACAAGCAGTATACATTTTACAATTGTGAGGTACACAAAAAATACAATAAATGGAAAGCAAAAAATGCAAGTTCAAGAAGAGAGGCACATGGCAGAAGTACTTGTACCTGACCAATTCCATCGTCTCTAGATGCATGGACACCACAAGATTCCACTCCAGCCTATGACAAAAAACAAATAGTGAGGAGTTGTCCACATAATACACGAAAGAGGTTCAAAAGCAAAAAAACCTAGAACGTACATTATCAGCGCCAGTGGCTGAGGAAGTCCTGGATTAAGGGGTCCTCGGGCGTCCGACCTGTTGGACATGGGCCAGACTGATGGGCCGTGAAGATACAAGACAGAAGACTCTCTCCCGTGTCCGGATGGGACTCAACTTGGCGTGGATGGCAAGCTTGGAGTTCGGATGTGAAGATTCCTTTCTCTATAACCGACTTTGTACAACCATAGTCCCCTTCGGTGTCTATATAAACCGGAGGGTTTAGTCCATAGAGGCAATCATAATCATACAGTCTAGACTTCTAGGGTTTTAGCCATTACGATCTCGTGGTAGATCAACTCTTGTAATACTCATATTCATAAAGATCAATCAAGCAGGAAGTAGGGTATTACCTCCATAGAGAGGGCCCGAACCTGGGTAAACATCGTGTCCCCAGTCTTCTGTTACCATCGACCTTAGACGCATAGTTCGGGACCCCCTACCCAAGATCCGCCGGTTTTGACACCGACATTGGTGCTTTCATTGAGAGTTCCGATGCATCATCACCAGAAGGTTCGATGGCTCCATCAATCATCTATAACAATGCTGCCCTGGGGGAGGTTTTCCTCCCCGGCCAGATCTTTGTGTTCGGCGGCTTCGCAGTGCGGGCCAACTCGCTTGGCCATCTAGAGCAGATCGACAGCTACGCCCCAGGCCACCAGATTAGTTTTGGAAATCTGGACTATGTCGCTGATATCCGAGGAGACTTGATCTTCCAAGGATTCGCGCCCCCAACTTCTGCTCTGGCCTTAGATCCAGAGCGTATGGCCAGGTCCAAAGACGGGCTCCCTGAGCCCGCCGGACAATTTGCGGCCACTAAGCCCATTACGGGAGAGCCGAAGGAAGTAGTGTCGCTGGCAACCATCATGAAGACGGACCCTTCTCCGCACACTGGCTCGGAACCCTCGGAGTCAGCATCATGTGAGTTCGACCAAGGAGTCTCCCTCTCGCCGTACTCCACGGGCTCCCTTCTCTCGGGCCAAACCTCGCCTTTAAGCGAGGCTCTGGACTTAATGCGATCCCTTGTCATTACAGAGGAGCAACGTCCGAACTATGCCCAGCCCAGACTAGGGGCTGAGAGCAGGGAATTTTACGTCCCACCCACCACCCACTTTATAGCCACTGTCGAGGACTTAACCGACATGCTCGATTACGACTCCGAAGACATTGACGGTATGGACGACGATGCCGGAGAAGAGCAGGCTCAAAACCCGCCGTTTACCCGACGCTGGATGGCCACCTCTTCGTATGACGTGTACATGGTGGATACACCCAAAGAAGCTAACAGTGATGACAAAGAAGACCCGGTCGAGGATAAACCTCCTGAGATACAGCCAAAGCGCCGACGACAGCGGCGCCGCTCTAAGTCACGCCGTGGAAAAGACAGCAATACCGGCATAGGAGAAAATAATACTCTAGACGATGCCGAAGACAATGAAGACCCCGTTGAGCCAACCTCCGAACAGGATGAATGTGAAGATGGGCGAGTCAGCCCTGATGAACAGGCCGTAAACAAAGACTCGGAGGACAGTAATTATCTTTCACTCTCCGAGGATGAGGTGAGCCTCGGCAACAAGGATTTTATCATGCCTGAGGAACCTCTCGAGCAGGAGCACTTTAAGCGCTGGTTAATTGCCACTGCAAGGAGCCTGAAAAAGAAGCAGCAGCAGCTTCAAGCTGATCAAGATCTGTTAAACGATAGATGGACTAATGTCCTCGCAGCCGAGGAATACGACCTCGAGCGCCCAACCAAAAGTTACCCGAAGCGTAAATTGTTACCTCAATTTGATGACGAGGCACTGGAGCCCGCACCATCAGTGCACAATGCGGCTGGCCGACCACCACGTGGCCAGGACAAAACGGCAACTCAAGCCGAACACCATCCCGTACTACCCCACCGTAAAGGCAGGGATAAAACAGCTCGGGAATATACATATGACCTGCGGCAGGACCTGGGCAGTAGAGCAGGACACACTAGAACGATCTACGGATTGCGGGGGCGTGCCCCTACACGCGACGACGGCTACCTAGTCGGACGTGACAAGCATAATCATGCCCGGGCTGAAAACCGCAAACGAAATCCATCTGAGCTACGTCGCGACGTGGCCCCATATAGAGGCGCCACACACACCCTTTGCTTCACTGATGAAGTAATGGATCATGAATTCCCAGATGTGTTTAAACCCGTGAACATCGAATCATATGATGGGACAACAGACCCCGCGGTATAGATCGAAGATTTCGTTCTCCACCTTTATATGGCCCGCGGTGATGATCTTCACGCCATCAAGTACCTCCCACTAAAACTCAAGGGACCAGCTCGACACTGGCTGAACAGCCTGCCTAAAAACTCCATTGGTAGCTGGGAGGATTTGGAAGACGCCTTCCGCGATAACTTCCAAGGTACATACATCCGACCTCCGGATGCCGATGACTTAAGTCACATAGTCCAACAGCCCGGAGAGTCGGCCAGGAAAGTCTGGACTAGGTTCTTAACTAAAAAGAACTAGATCGTTGACTGTCCGGATGCCGAAGCCCTAGCGGCCTTTAAACACAGCATCCGCGATGAATGGCTCGCTCGACATCTCGGTCAGGAAAAGCCGAAGTCCATGGCAACCCTCACGGCAGTCATGACCCGCTTTTGCGCGGGCGAGGGTAGCTGGCTAGCCCATAGCAATACCAATGCAAGCGAACCTGGCACCTCTAAAGCCAGAAATAGCAACGGCAAGCCCCGACGCAACAGACACAAACGTCGAAGCAACGGTAAAAATACCGATGACACGACGGTCAACACCAGACTAGGTGGCTCCAAGTCCGGCCAATGGAAGAAGCCATTCAAAAGGAACAACCCAGGCTCATCCAGCTTGGAATGCATACTCGATCGTCCATGCCAGATACACAACACCCCCGATAAACCAGCCAATCACACCAACAGAAGTTGTTGGGTTTTTAAACAGGCCGGCAAGATAAATGCCAAGAACAAGGAGAAGGGGTCGCAAAGCAAGGACGAACGATGACGAGGAGCCCCGTCTACCGAACACAGGGGGACAGAAGAAGTTTCCCCCTCAGGTCAAATTGGTGAACATGATATACGCCACCCATATCCCCAAGAGGGAGCGCAAGCGCGTGCTAAGGGACGTCTATGCGATAGAGCCAGTCGCCCCAAAATTTAATCCATGGTCGTAATGCCCGATCACCTTTGATCGTATAGACCATCCGACCAGCATCCGTCATGGCGGTTCAGCCGCACTGGTCCTCGACCCAATCATTGGACGGTGGAAGTAGCCTTAACCTGCTCTATCAGGATACATTGCGCAAAATGGGCATCGATCCATCAAGGATCAAGCCCACAATAATTACCCTTAAAGGAGTTATACCAAGTGTATAGGCCTGCTGCATGGGCTCAATCACATTGGAGGTTGTCTTCGGATCCCCGGACAACTTCCGAAGCGAAGAGTTGATCTTCCGAAGCGATATCACACACTGCTCGGACGAACCGCATTCGCTCGATTCAATGCGGTGCTGCACTATGCTTATCTCAAGGTCAAGATGCCCGGACCACGCGGCGTCATAACAGTCAATGGAAACACGGAGCGCTCCCTCCGTACCGAGGAGCACACCGCGGCCCTGGCAGCAGAAGTACAGAGCGGCCTTTTAAGGCAGAATTTTAATTCCGCGGCCAAGCTCCCGGACACTGTCAAACGAGTCTGGACTACTCCGCAGCATGACAATCCGGATCATCAGGAGTTAGACTAGCAATTCGACCTACGTCTCAGCCCCGACCAAGTGGCGGCATACGTACCGCGTGTACATAACTACACACTAAAAATACCATGGGCAGAGACCGAGGCATAACAGACTATGGTCCACAACATGGCTCGACCTTCCCTGGACACACATTTTTTCACTTTTCTTTTTATCCTTTTCAGGTTTCTTTACCACAGGCCCCTCGCGGCAGCCTGCTCAGCGGTCCTTTCGAAGGACGCATACACCAAGGCGGCAAGTAGCACAGACGCGTGGGGGACTTTCTAGATGTTTTTCTCGACGATCATTCTACCTGTTTTCAGGACCCACACGCAAGCTCCCCCCTTGATCAAGGCATGTTGAATAGCCTGGTTGCTTATCGCACTATTTGTACAAATACGCTTTGACGTATTAATCAAATTATAATGAAAAAAGTTTGCGGCCCAACTTACGTGGCATTTGCTTACTACTTCATTTTTTCGCTATTATTATCGATTGCACCCGTACACCTTGGTACGCTTTAAATTGGCCAGTGGCTTCACTTCGCTCAATGGTATGGCAACAAAGTCCGAACACTTTTACAGTACAGTTCGGCAACCCAAATTTTAGCATATATGCATTGGCTCCGAATCATGTCTTTGGTCAATAGTTGGGTTGCCCGGCTCCTGTGCTTACTACCTTACGTTCTGCTCTATCGGCTAGGGTAGTAAAGGGAGAACTACTGCGATTGTGTTTTTGGTTTATCAGAGAAAGCCGAAAACTGACTGTCATGATGCGGCGAGAGCTGGTCAGCTGTTCTGAGGTCACAAATCTTTTGCAATTTTTTCCGCGTTGTGCGATGGATCGGTTTCCCCGATCAGGTGTCTACAGCACCCTAGTCCGGATTAACATATATCAACTAGGGGCTGCACCTACATTTTTATTGTCACACTCCTATGGCTAAGTGAGGGTGATAAAGCCACATAGTCCGATTGCCTAGTTCGTTGCGGTAAACACCTCCTTCAAGGACCAACCTATTGGATCAAGAGTGTTTAGAATCCATCCCGAACACCCCCGTACTAGCTACGTGGGGGCTGAAGCCGACGACTGGAAAACTCTCAGATTTAACAAAACGGCCGCACAGGAGGTAAAAGTTGAAAAAATAACAAGCATTATATTACATATTAGCTTTGTTTCACTGTACAGGGCAGGATAACATGAATGTATTCATTCAAAATAATATCCTTAGCACATTGCCCCGCTACAATGCAGGGCCCCTCCAGGACATCATCAAAATACCGCTCGGGCATGCGGTGCTCCTTGCCAGCGGGCGGTCCCTCGGTCGCGAGCTTGATAGCGTTCATCTTCGCCCACTGCACCTTGACACAGGCGAAGGCCATCCGCGCACCCTCGATGCAGACTGACCGCTTGATGACGTCAAGCCGGGGGCAGGCATTGACCAACTGCTTCACGAGCCCGAAGTAGCTGCTGGGTATAGCTTCTGCAGGCCATAGCCGGATTATCAAATCCGTCATGGCTAGTTCGGCCACCCTATGCAGTTCGACCAACTGTTTTAGCTGGTCGCTAAAGGGCACCGGATGTTCTGGTGCAAGGTATTGCGACCAAAACAGCTTCTCCGTTGAGCTCCCCTCTTCGGCTCGGAAGAACTCAGCATCGGCAACATTGCGCGGTAAATCCGCAAACGCTCTTGGAGAACTCCAAATCCGGGTTAGTAAGAGATACCTCTTCCTCACATATTTGCTCTGCATAATGAAGGCCTTACCCGCCGCGATTTTTCTGGCCTCTTGGATTTCCTAGAGGGCGCCCTGGGCTTCAACCCGGGCATCTTGCGCGCTTTGGCGAGCCTTGGCAAGTTCAGTCTCTTGATCCGCAATATTGCGCTCCAAGGACTCGCATTTTTTGACGGCGTCCTAGAGCTCCTTCTGGACCTCATCAACCCTGGCCTCGTGTTTCTCACGAGCGGCTTGCTCCTTTGCCGCTTTCTTGTAACACCCCGCATGTAACTTTCCATATTTGTAACTCCAACTCTTACCATTTTCGGCTATGTGTTATGATATTCCCTTCGTGGGCCGGTTTTGATTTTCGTTTTGCATTTTGTTCATGTCATGCATCTCATATCATGTCATCATGTGCATTGCATTTGCATACGTGTTCGTCTCATGCATTCGAGCATTTTCCTCGTTGTCCGTTTTGCAATCCGGCACTCGCACCTCCTCCGGCGCACCCCTCTTATCTCGTTTTGTGAGCGGGTGTTAACCGTTCTCGGAATGGACCGAGGTTTGTCAAGTGGCCTTGGTATACCACCGGTAGACCACCTGTCAAGTTTCGTTCCATTTGAAGGTCGTTTGGTACTCCAACGGTTAACTGGGTAACCGCAAAGTCTTTTTGTGGGTTGCAGCAAAACCCCCCTCCAAACAGCCCAAAACCCCTCTAAGTCTCCTCCATGCTCTAGGTCGTTCGATCACGATCGTCTGGGTGAAAACCGCACTCCATTTGGAGTCTCCTAGCTCCCTCTAGCTATAAATATGTGTTCCCCCTCCGAAATTCCGGGTCCCCGAAACCCTAGCCCTCTCCCTCGCTGGATCCCGCCGTTCCCCGCTCCGGTGTCCTTCTCCGGCCGCATCTCCCTCACCCTCCTCCGGCCGCCGCGTCCCTCTTCTCCGGCGAGCTCGAGCCCGCGCCGTTCCAGATCTGGAGCCCGGGGGTTGACTTCTTCCTCCCCTCAATTTTCTCCAAGTCCCGTAAGTTTTGCAACATGTAGCCCTGTTCATTGCATCATAACTCTTTGCATAATGCTCCGTTTTGTGTGTGTAATATATCACAATGTTCGTCTCGAGACGCTCTTCATTGTGCTCCATTATGCCATGTTCATTTGAGTCTATCTTGATGCCCAAATCTCTGGTGCAAGAGTGCTATATGCTGTTAACTGCTGTTACTTATCAGAACATGAGGATTTGTTATTTTTGTTGCCTTTGATGTGTGCATCTTATGAGTAGGAGCTCTACATGTGTTTTGATGTATGCCATTCCATATTTACAGAGGTGTATGCCATGTATTTTTGAGATCTATGTGGTGACTAGCACAAGCATATAAACTAGGCTTCGTGATGTTTCTGTTTTCAGAGACTTGGTAATTTTGCCAAGTCTGTGACTGCTGTTATTTTGTTGATATGTATCCATACGTCTACAGAGAGATCCATGCTCCTTTTGGTGATGTTCAGTATGGATGTTTTGTATATATAGTTGTGCTATATCCACCCATGCCCCTGTTTGCAATTATGGAGTGCCATAGCATGTCTTAATCTTACTCTACTTTTGCTATAAAATATTTCTGGCAGATTGTTAACATGATATTCAATTTTGCCAAGCTTGTTGTAGTTGTTATATACATGCTTTGAACTTTCTCTTGCATTGGATACCTTCATAAACATGCCATATTTCTATAGGTATGCTTGTTTTGTCCTGTATTTCTTTGTGGTGAGTGAATCAAGCTCACCAAGATGCCTTCATAATACTGTTTCTGCCATGCTCTGTTTTCTGCCAAGTCTGAAACCTGTTAACAAAACTTGCTATGTTTACATGGGTGCCATCATATCTTCTGATCCTTTTTGGCTCATGGTCAGTAAGGGACTTTTGTTCTATGCATTCAGTAGATTCCATGCCTTGTTTTGCTATGTTAAGTTCCTGTAGCATGTTGATTGCTTGCTCTGAACATTGCTACCTGATGCTGTTTCAGCCATGTCCAGTAATTTCACCTAGTCTGTGAACCTGATATCTTTTGCACTTTTGCCATGCTTGTTTGAGCCTGTTATGTTGTGATATAGCCGTAGCTCAGTGTTCATCTTTTGTCAAGCATCTTCTGTAGATTACTTCCATATGCTTTGTTGCTATGTTGGGGCGATGTAGCATTGTTACTTGTTGCATTCTATGTGCTATCATGCTGTTAATCGCAGATTCGTGTCATTCTTGTTTTGCTTGCCATTTGCAAACCGTGCATCCGTTTCCGGTGATCTTTATTTCGATTTCGACCGAAATTATCTCATATTTCCAGTGGCATGCTTGGGTTGCCAAGTTACTGCCTTGTTCATCATTTTTCTTCCGGAGCACGCACATGCATCGCATGTCATATCTCGCATATCATACATGTTTTGCATCATGTTGTTTGTGCATTTCCCGTGATTGATTGTGGTTCCATTGCTTGTGTTCTTGCTGTGGGTAGAGCTGGGAGACGAGTTCGTGAATGAGGAACCTGTTGAGTACGCTTACGAGGATCAAGCTTTCGACAACTCTGAGAACCTTGCAGGCAAGATGACCATACCCTCGAAATAACTTCCATCTTTGCTTTGCTAGTTATTCGTTCTATTGCCATGCCGCGCTACCTACAACTTGCTATATCATGCCTTCCATATTTGCCATGTCAAGCCTCTAACCATCCTTTCCTAGCAAACCGTTGTTTGGCTACGTTACCGCTTTTGCTCAGCCCTTCTTATAGCGTTGCTAGTTGCAGGTGAAGTTGAAGTTGGTTCCATGTTGGAACATGGATATTTTGGAATATCACAATATCTCTTATTTAATTAATGCATCTATACATTTGGTAAAGGGTGGAAGGCTCGACCTTGTGCCTGGTGTTTTGTTCCACTCTTGCCGCCTTAGTTTCTGTCATACCGGTATTATGTTCCTTGAGTTTGTGTTCCTTACGCGATTGGGTGATTTATGGGACCCCCTTGACAGTTCGCTTTGAATAAAACTCCTCCAGCAAGGCCCAACCTTGGTTTTACGATTTGCCACCTAAGCCTTTTCCCTCGGGTTTTCGCGAGCCCGAGGGTCATCTTTATTTAAACCCCCGGGCCAGTGTTCCTCTGAGTGCTGGTCCACAACTAGAGCACCGTGCGGGACCGTTCCTTGGCAACTTGGGTTATGTTGGTACCTGTACGCTTTGCTTATCCGGTGTGCCCTGAGAACGAGATATGTGCAGCTCCTATCGGGATTTGTCGGCACATTCGGGCGGCTTTGCTGTTCTTGTTTTACCATTGTCGAAATGTCTTGTAAACCGGGATTCCGAGACTGATCGGGTCTTCCTGGGAGAAGGTTTATCCTTCGTTGACCGTGAGAGCTTATGATGGGCTAAGTTGGGACACCCCTGCAGGGTATTATCTTTCGAAAGTCGTACCCGCGGTTATGAGGCAGATGGGAATTTGTTAATGTCCGGTTGTAAAGAACTTGTCACTTGACTTAATTAAAATACATCAACTGTGTGTGTAGCCGTGATGGTCTCTTCTCGGCGGAGTCCGGGAAGTGAACACGGTTTGTGTTATGCATGAACGTAAATAGTTTCAGGATCACTTCTTGATCATTTCTTGTTTCGCGACCGTTGCGTTGCTTCTCTTCTCGCTCTCTTTTGTGTATGTTAGCCACCATATATGCTTAGTGCCTGCTGCAGCTCCACCTTTACACCATCCTTTCCTATAAGCTTAAATAGTCTTGATCTCGCGGGTGTGAGATTGTTGAGTCCTCGTGACTCACAGTTTCTACCAAAACAGTTGCAGGTGCCGAGGATGCTAGTGCAGATGACGCGACCGAGCTCAAGTGGGAGTTCGACGAGGAACGTGGTCATTACTATGTTTATTTTCCTGATGATCAGTAGTGTAGCCTAGTTGGGACGATCGGGGATCTAGCATTTGGGGTTATCTTATTTTCATTTCGATTTGACCGTAGTCGGTCTATGTGTGGATTTTGGATGATGTATGAATTATATTTGTGTATTGTGTGAAGTGGCGATTGTAAGCCAACTCTCGTTATCCCATTCTTGTTCATTACATGGGATTGTGTGAAGATGACCCTTCTTGCGACAAAACCACAATGCGGTTATGCCTCTAAGTTGTGCCTTGACACGTGGGAGATATAGCCGCATCGTGGGCGTTACAAGTTGGTAATCAGAGCCATCCTCGACTTAGGAGCCCCCTGCTTGATCGAATCGTTGTTGAGTCTAGAACAAAAATTGTTTTGAGTCTTAGGATTATATATATCGGAAGTAGGATTCTTTTTACTCCTCAGTCCCTTCGTCGCTCTGGTGAGGTCTCCTGACGTAGATGTTTTGACCTTCCTCTCCTAAAATTTCACTAAAAAAAATTAGGATCAGGCGGGTATCTTAGAATCGTTCCGATGGTTTTGTGACAAGAACATTGTTCTTGGTGCCTCCTGACATTTAGGGGTTGTGGCAGTGTGCTCCGAGGTGTTATCGTCACAATTTTATCGTTGCAGTTCTGGAATACCTGAGTTTCGCCGACATCGAAAATCTCTTTTATGCAGTTGTTGGTGAGATCACCTCGACGCCACCCAGTACTGGGGCGGGAGTTCGGGAGTATTGCCATAACTCGTATAACGGATGCTTTTCGAAGGTTGAGGTACACGATTTCCGAAGGTTTCTTGGTTATGTGTTGACGGATGGATACAACTGGATCTAGGTATTGTTAGTTTGGGTGATATATTTTTGTGTCCCCTGTATCCCCAACACCAGATTGCATAACCAGAAAGTTTCGGGAGTTTATAAGTGGGAATTCAAGTAGCTCCTAGGATATCTTTCCGACAGATGCATGATATGAGATTGGGGTTCGACGTCTAGTGGTCCGCCTTTCCACGGTTGGTTTTACAATGGTCTCGTACTGTCTTAAAGAGTCCTTGGCTATGCCGACTCGGGGACGCTTCGTATGTCATGTGCACTGCCTTGTACATGATGGTGCTGTACGATCGAGCCCGTGTGGGCCCCACCACGAAAACTTCGGACGAAATCTCTATCATATGTTTGTTCCGACTTATTCTGCAAGCCAATCCTTTGTTTTGTTTTAAGTTGTGGTATTCGAGTTGCTTCAATGTCAAGTGTTGATTCCATACCTTATCCTAAGCGGTGTTCTCATATTCCTATGGGGATACTAATCCTTCTTGACCATCGAGTTTGTCATCCCAATTCTTTCTAACCGTGTGTTTCTCTTCAAGTGGATCCGATCATTTTCAACATTCGCAAGATAAATTCTAAGTTTTCTCAACGGTATCCATTCCATCTGCCCAAGTTGCCTTGTTTTCCCGCCCTCCCACCCTTTTTCATGAAGGACTCAGATTTCTTAATCAAGTATCCATCTTATAGATGGGAACTCTCTCCATTCTTTTCCGTCAATATTCTTATCCGGTGTTTTCCCATGAAGATACTAACGGAGCTTCAAGTTTATCATTCTTTGTTCTCTTATCTTCCTCGGTGGTTTCAATGCAAGCTTTCGGTGTTGATCGTATCCTTTCATCGTTTCAAATGTTTTCTCATGCCGGTGCACCTCTTAATCTTCCACCTCTTGCTATTCATGTTTATCTGGAGTGCTAATGGTATCCCAGAGGATTCCTGTTTTCTATTCTTAATCCTTTCTAGCTATTTCGAGGTCTTACCTTTTCAAGCCATTTAATGGAACCGACGCAATCTCTCTTTTAAATCGTTCAACGGTGTATCTTTTGAGTGGGCCCTAACCCACAGGTCTTTTCCCAGGATCTTACCTGTCTTCTAATTTTCCCGGAGCTATTCCCAAATTCATTTCAAAGTTTGACGTAAGAATGAGTCATCATTAGTCAGATGTCTTTGTCCAAGATCTTCCAAATTCTTTTGTCGTTGATTCAACTTTTCCATTCTAAATTGTTCCGAAGTGCCTCAATAATTCATGGTGGTTCTCATCATCATTCTCAACGTTTGAAGACCGAAGAAGGATTTCTCCTAAATCTTGTCCATTCTCTTGAAGATTCATGGTTCTAACTTGTTGCCGTCCTCTCATAATTATTTTGAGTGTCAGAATTCTTTTCACCCATCTGGAGCAATTCAGGAGTCTTTTCAGTTTGATTCTCTGGAACTCATCATCTCAAAATTATTCATTCTCAGCTTTCAACTCTCGTTCTCGAATTCTTCCAGTGCATCATTCAAGTATTATCTAGTCAGCTCGGGATCTCTGCGTTCACTTGTATCTAAATTCTCTCAAGTATCTTCGTTCATTTTCTAATTCTTCCCGATGTTTCTTTATCTTTTCTTCGTTCATTTTAAATTCTTACGGTGGTTCATTCAAGATTTATATTCCTTCGTTGTTTCCAAATCCTACCGGTGGTTCCATCAAGACCTTCCCAAGTTTGTGCCATATCTATCTTAATCCTTTCTACGAGAATAAGTTGTATGACAAATCCATTGCTTGTCATCAATTAGTTGGTGAAGGATGAGCATAATGTAATTCTTATTCTTGTTTCATCGAGTAAATTCAATTCCTTATTCCGGAGGTTCACCAAAATTCTTGATTTCATTTGTTCATCTTTCTTTCTGGAGTTCCAAGTTTTCTCGGTTATATCATTTCAAAGCTTCATCTTATCACTGCAAGGATTCACCTGGTGTTTTCAACTTCTTTTTCTTTCTATCATCCTTTTATTATCGGAGTTCTTCATGGAGGCTCTACATGATGGTTCATCAAGGATTTAATTCCTTCTCGAAGTGTTCATCGAGATTCTTTTCAGAGGAGCTCAAGTATTCTTCATCTTGCAGTCCGAAGTGTAATTCGTTCTACCTTATCATTTGAGGTGGTGTTATGTCATTCTTGACAATTTGAGTTCGCTTTTCATGATTCCCATGTTGCCAAGAATGAGATATTTTAAATCCACCAATCTCTTTGTTGGATTTATCTTGTGTCATGTTTCACCTAAAGCCTTCCCTAAGGAATGTTGCTACTATGGTGCTTATCAATGATCCAAGTTTTCTCCTATCCTCTTGGTGAAAGAAGTTTTGCATCGCCTTGGTGCTCTCACTCAGATCAATGGCTTCCTTTAGTGGCCGTTTGTTACCTCATAATGTTGAGATGTTTCCATAAGTCCACTCCAAGCTTATTCTTTTCGTTGTTGGTTTTCCAACAACTCCGTTCTTTTCATTGCATTCTTTCATTTCTACCGGAGGCATTGTGATATCGCTCTCTTCGACCCATCTTCTCGTTTTGTCAAGATCATCTTCTTTCCTTGCTTATCCATTTAACCGGAGTGTGGTGTCATCTCTTCAATTTCTTTTCAGCTTATCAAGTTCCCTTCTCTTTTTCAACCGGAGTGCTGTCAAAATTATGTCATTCTTGTTCCTTGGCTATCTCGTTATATCGGTGTGGTGTCATATTCTTTTTATTCGTTAAGCCCTTGTTTCATGTCTTTCAACCCACAAGGTTCTCATAATGTTCCTTGTTCTCCTTTTCTAACGGAGTGTTTGTAATCTCGTTCATCTCCGTTGTTTTCTTTTCTAAAAATTGTTTAACCTCTCAAGGTTCTTTGGTTTCACTCGTTTGTCAAAGAAGCAACTTTTTTTTACCTTTTCCTCTTCCGTTTCCCTCCGGTGCCATCCTAGATCACGGGACGAGATCCTCTCGTAGTGGTGGAGTGTTGTAACACCCCGGATGTAACTTTCCATATTTGTAACTCCAACTCTTGCCATTTTCGGCTATGTGTTATGATATTCCCTTTGTGGTCGGGTTTTGGTTTTCGTTTTGCATTTTGTTCATGTCATGCATCTCATATCATGTCATCATGTGCATTGCATTTGCATACGTGTTCGTCTCATGCATCCGAGCATTTTCCCCGTTGTCCGTTTTGCAATCCGGCACTCCCACCTCCTCCGGCGCACCCCTCTTGTCTCTTTTCGTGAGCGAGTGTTAAACGTTCTCAGAATGGACCGAGGTTTGTCAAGTGGCCTTGGTATACCACCGGTAGACCACCTGTCAAGTTTCCTTCCATTTGGAGGTCGTTTGGTACTCCAACGGTTAACCGGGTAACCGCAAAGTCCTTTTGTGTGTTGCAGCAAAAACCCCCTCCAAACAGCCCAAAACCCCTCTAAGTCTCCTCCATGCTCTAGGTCGTTCGTTCACGATCGTGTGGGCGAAAACCGCACTCCATTTCGAGTCTCCTAGCTCCCTCTAGCTATAAATATGTGTCCCCCCTCCGAAATTCCGGGTCCCCGAAACCCTAGCCCTCTCCCTCCGCGCGCCGGACACGTCCGCCCGGCGCCGGACGAATCGCGTCGCCGCCCGCAGCCAATCGGCTCTTGCCACGTCACCCGACCGCGCCCACATCGCCGCCGCCGCCCGGGGCCCAGATCCGCCCCGCCCCGGGCCGAACCGGGCCACGCCGGGCCCCGCGCCGCCGCCTCCTCCTTCCTCCTCCACGCCCCGCACCAAGGCCGTCGACCCCGCCGCCGTTCGCCGGTCGCCGCCGACCTCGGCAACCCCGCGGCCGCCCGCGCCCGCCGGCGTCGGTGCCGGGCCCCGTGCCGCTGCCCGTCTCCGCCGCCTCCTCCGACCTCCGGCCGGCCTCCTCCCTCTCCCTCCACCCGAGCTCCGGCCCCCTACCCCACAAGCTCCGGCGAGAGCTCTCTCCGGCGAGCCCGATCCAGATCTCCCGAAGGTTGACTTTCCCCTCTCGCCCGAAATCTTCTAAGTCCCAAGATTTTTCACTTCATATGCTCATGTTCATCGCATCATAACTCTCTGTATATAGCTCCGTTTCGTGCGTGTACTATATCGAAATGTTCGCCTCGAGATTCTCTTCATTTTGTTCTATTATGCCATGTTCATTTGAGTCTATCTTGATGCCGAAATCTCTGGTGCAAGAGTGCTATATGCTATTAACTGCTGTTACTTATCAGAATTTGAGGATTCGTTATTTTTGTTACATTTGATGTGTGCATCTTATGAGTAGGAGCTCTACATGTGTTTTGATGTATGCCATTCCATCTTTACAGAGGTGTATTCCATGTATTTTTGAGATCTATGTGGTGACTAGCACAAGCATGCAAACTAGGCTTCGTGATGTTTCTGTTTTCAGAGACTTGGTAATTTTGCTAAGTCTGTGACTGCTGTTATTTTGTTGCTATGTATCCATGTGTCTACGGAGAGATCCATGCTCCTTTTGGTGATGTTCATTAAGGATGTTTTGTAGATCTAGTTGTGCTCGATGCATCCATGCCCCTGTTTGCAATTATTGAGTGCCACATGTCCTAATCTTGCTCTACTTTTGCTAGAAAATATTTCTAGCAGATTGTTAACATGATATTCAATTTTGCGAAGCTTGTTGTAGTTGTTTCATACATGCTATGAACTTGCTCTTGCCATGGCTAGCTTCATAAACATGCCATCTTACTGTAGGTATGCTTGTTTTGTAATGCATTGCTTTGTGGTGAGTGAATCAAGCTCACCAAGATGCCTTCATAATACTGTTTCTGCCATGATCTGTTTTCTGCTAAGTTTGAAACCTGTTAACAAAACTTGCTATGTTTACATGGGTGCCATCATTTCTTCTGATCCTTTTTGGCTCATGGTCAGTAAGGGACTTTTGTTCTATGCATTCAGTAGATTCCATGCCTTGTTTTGCTATGTTAAGTTCCTGTAGCATGTTGATTGCTTGCTCTGAACATTGCTACCTGATGCTGTTTCAGCCATGTCCAGTAATTTCACTTTTGCCATGCTTGGTTGAGCCTGTTATGTTGTGATCTAGCTGTAGCTCAGTGTTCATATTTTGTCAACCATCTTCTGTAGATTACTGCCATATGCTTTGTTGCTATGTTGGGGTGCTGTAGCATTGTTACTTGTTGCATTCTAAGTGCTATCATGCTGTTAATCGCAGATTCGTGTCATTCATTTCTTGCATGCCATTTGCAAACCGTGCATCCGTTTCCGGTGATCTTTATATCGATTTCGACCGAAATCATCTCATCTTTCCAGTGGCATGCTTGGGTTGCCAAGTTACTGCCTTGTTCATCATTTTTCTTCCGCAGCACGCATATGCATCGCATGTCATATCTCGCACATCATACATGTTTTGCATCATGTTGTTTGTGCATTTCCCGTGATTGATTGTGGTTCCATTGCTTGTGTTCTTGCTGTGCGTAGAGCCGGGAGACGAGTTCGTGAACGAGGAACCTGTTGAGTACGCTTACGAGGATCAAGTTTTCGACACCTCTGAGAACCTTGCAGGCAAGATGACCATACCCTCGAAATCACTTCTATCTTTGCTTTGCTAGTTATTTGTTCTATTGCCATGCTACGCTACCTACCAATTGCTATATCATGCCTCCCATATTTGCCATGTCAAGCCTCTAACCATCCTTTCCTAGCAAACCGTTGTTTGGCTAAGTTACCGCTTTTGCTCAGCCCTTCTTATAGCGTTGCTAGTTGCAGGTGAAGTTGAAGTTGGTTCCATGTTGGAACATGGATATTTTGGAATATCACAATATCTATTATTTAATTAATGCATCTATACATTTGGTAAAGGGTGGAAGGCTCGGCCTTATGCCTGGTGTTTTGTTCCACTCTTGCCGCCTTAGTTTCTGTCATACCGGTATTATGTTCCTTGAGTTTGCGTTCCTTACGCGGTTGGGTGATTTATGGGACCCCCGTGATAGTTCGCTTTGAATAAAACTCCTCCAGCAAGGCCCAACCTTGGTTTTACCATTTGCCACCTAAGCCTTTTCCCTTGGATTTTCGCGAGCCCGAGGGTCATCTTTATTTAAACCCCCGGGCCAGTGTTCCTCTGAGTGCTGGTCCACAACTAGAGCACCGTGCGGGACCGTCCCTTGGCAACTTGGGTTATGTTGGTACCTGTACGCTTCGCTTATCCGGTGTGCCCTGAGAACGAGATATGTGCAGCTCCTATCAGGATTTGTCGGCACATGCGGGCGGCTTTGCTGGTCTTGTTTTACCATTGTCGAAATGTCTTGTAAACCGGAATTCCGAGACTGATCGGGTCTTCCTGGGCGAAGGTTTATCCTTCGTTGATCATGAGAGCTTATGATGGGCTAAGTTGGGACACCCCTGCAGGGTATTATCTTTCGAAAGTCGTGCCCGCGGTTATGAGGCAGATGGGAATTTGTTAATGTCCGGTTGTAGAGAACTTGTCACTTGACTTAATTAAAATACATCAACTGTGTGTGTACCGTGATGGTCTCTTCTCGGCGGAGTCCGGGAAGTGAACACGGTTTGTGTTATGCATGAACGTAAGTAGTTTCAGGATCACTTCTTGATCATTTCTAGTTTCGCGACCGTTGCGTTGCTTCTCTTCTTGCTCTCTTTTGCGTATGTTAGCCACCATATATGCTTAGTGCCTGCTGCAGCTCCACCTTTACACCATCCTTTCCTATAAGCTTAAATAGCCTTGATCTCGCGGGTGTGAGATTGTTGAGTCCTCGTGACTCACAGATTCTACCAAAACAGTTGCAGGTGCCGACGATGCCAGTGCGGATGACGCAACCGAGCTCAAGTGGGAGTTCGACGAGGAACATGGTCGTTACTATGTTTCTTTTCCTGATGATCAGTAGTGGAGCCCAGTTGGGACGATCGGGGATCTAGCATTTGGGGTTATCTTATTTTCATTTGGATTTGACCATAGTCGGTCTATGTGTGGATTTTGGATGATGTATGAATTATATTTATGTATTGTGTGAAGTGGCGATTGTAAGCCAACTCTCGTTATCCCATTCTTGTTCATTACATGGGATTGTGTGAAGATGACCCTTCTTGCGACAAAACCACAATGCGGTTATGCCTCTAAGTCATGCCTCGACACATGGGAGATATATCCGCATCGTGGGCATTACATTTCTTTTGGGCCTCGGCCAGCGCCTTCTTGAGGGTCTCCACCTCGATTGCGGCTCCTAACAAACATCATGGCACTATGATCAGCACAAATTATTCATCCTTTTTGGATCTACAAAGTTTCATTACATACCTTTCTTATCCTCCAGCTGCCTTCTTGCTAGGCCGAGCTCCTCCTTGACCCGCTCTAGCCTCTACTTCAGTCCGGAGAGTTCGGCAGCATGAGACGTTGCAGCCAGCAACGATGCCTGCTTATTTCACATAGACATTTATGGTTAGTCTCCTCCGGAAATCATTTGATCCTCAGTCCGGCTTTTCTTTCCGAACACCGGACAGAGTATCAGGGGCTACTATCTATACTATGGCATTCTTTTTACATAAATTATGTCACATACCTCAAAGCCTGTCAGAAGGCTGGTGCAGGCTTCGGTCAGTCCGCTTTTAATGGACTGAACCCTCTCAACCACCGTACCCATAAGGATACGGTGTTCCTCAACACTGGAAGCGCCTTGCAGCACTTCCACCAGATTATCCGGTGCCTCTGGATGGACAGAGGACACCGGCGGAACAGGCCACCTTCTTCTTTCAAAGGAACCTGCTTGCCTGATTCCGGAGCCGTATTGGACTCCGGAATGATATCCGGCTGGGAGCCGAACTGGATATGGCCCCCATCGCCAGTCTCCAGGGGAACTTGCTCCCCCATGTGTCTGGCGGTAGAGGGGTCACCCTCTGGCGCCACCTTGATGGCCTCTTGAACCTCTCCCTGGCCTGGGAAGGTCCTTCGAGACAACACCTCGGCGTCGCCCTTAGCCTTGGGAGAGGAAGCCGCCGGCGGCGACTCGCTGCCCATCGCCTTTGAGTCCAGCGAACCCCCCAATGAGGATCGCTGGGAGCTGTCGTGGGCCGGACTACATTACATGATTCAACATGTTAAAACTATGAAGTAAAAGAGTTGGACATATGAGGGTGTCAGCGCCTTCGAGTACTTAAGATTCGGCCAGGGGCTTATCCCGGGGGCGCCACTCCGAGCTGCTGTCGGTGTCCATTGCAGAATTGTCCGCGAGGGAAGCCTTCCCTTCCTTGGTCGCTTCGGACTCCAGACGCGTGGAGGCCGTCATCTTCTTTCTCCCCCCCAGGGGAGGGGTTGCTTTCTTCCTCCTCCTCTTCCTTGTCGTCGGTGGTGGGAGGGGAGTGGGTTTCGGTGTCTTCGGACGTCACGTCCGAAGTACCCTTATGGCGGAGGCCACCTCTGGTCCCCTTGGCCTTCTTCTCCGGCACCTGGTAGGGCACCGGAACCAGCATCTTTGTCAGAAGCGGGATAGCTGGTTCCTCGGGCAGTGGAGCCGGACACTGAATCCGCTCTGCCCTCTTTGTCCAGCCCTAAAAAAACAAATGGTGAGGCTCAGATGTCTTCCTTGAGTAAGCAAGTAAAGGATACACCTTGAAATGCAAAAGACTTACCGAACTAGCAGGATGGGCTAGGTCGTGCCCATGGTCCTCGGTCGTCTTCGGCCATGTCTCGTTGGCCTTAAAGAGCACCTTCCAGATGTCTTCGTGTGTAGTTCCGAAGAACTGTTGCAGTGTCTGGTGCTCGGCCGGATCAAACTCACAGAAATGGCAAGTCCGGCTTTGGCATGCACTACAAAAAAAATACACATCCGTCACATTTTCGGTCGAACAATTTTTTTTCTTTCATACTTATGACACTTCTATGACGATAATTGTGACAAAACACGGTATCATCATATATGTGGTGGGGTCCTACTTCTATGACAAAAAATCATGACAGAAAATGGGCATTTCGTCCTGGGCGGGCCGGAGACGCAGCTGCATGACATTCTTTGGGCCGTCCATGACGGAAAAATCATGGTAGAAGCGAGGGCGAGGAAAATATCGGGGTGTTCCTGGTTACGGTGGGTGGTCGGGGCCGAGCGATGCGCATTTCTCTCATACACGCACGCGCGTGGGTGCGAGGTGTTGGGCTCTAACTGAACCCGAGAGAGGCGTTGGGCTCTAACTGAACCCGAGCGATTGCACTGCAGGCTACGCGTTACTGAACCCGAGCGATCGATCGATGGTTGTTAACTAAACCCGATCGAGCTATTCCTTCGCTACTGCTGCTAACTGAAGCCGATCGATACTGCCTCTGGATGAACAGTGAGCGTTGCTGGGGGGGTTTGGATGAACAGTTCCCAGTGGGGGTGGATGAACAGGACCCCGTGGTGTTGGCTCTGGATGAACAGTGAGCGTTGCTGGGGGTGGATGAACAGTTCCCGGTGGGGGTGGATGAACAGGACCCAATGGTGTTGCCTCTGGATGAACAGGACCCCGATCGATCAAGCCGGTTGGGGCTGGATGAACAGGACCCCATGGAGGGCTAGATGAACAGGACCACCCCGTGGAGGGCAGGATGAACAGTAGACGGTGGAGGGCTGGATGAACAGTAGCCCGTGGAGGGGTGGTTGAACAGGAGCCCGTGGAGAGGGCTGGTTGAACAGTAGCCGGTGGAGTAGCACGCGATGGAGGCTGGATGAACAGGAGCCCGTGGATGAACAGTCGCAGGTGGAGGCTGGAGGAGGTCGACGGTGGATGAACAGTAGCCCGTGGAGGCTAGAGGGGGTCGACGGTGGAGATGAACAGTATCCCGTGGAGTCCCGCTTTGCGGTACGCCACACCCCTCCCGATGAACAGGACCCCCGTTTCGACCGTAGCACTCCAATACAAGTCCGTTTCCTCCGTTTTGCGGTATGCCACACCCCTCCCGATCAACAGGACCCCTGTTTCGATCGTAGGAGGTCCATTTCCTCCGTTTTGCGGTACGCCAGACCCCTCCCGATGAACAGGATCCCATTTCAAACGTGGCCGGTCGAACACAAGGCCGTTTCCTCCGTTCTGCGGTACGCCAGGCCTCGTTTCCATCGGCTGTTCCGTCCAAGCCCTCCCGATGAACACGACGACGCATTCCGTTTCGACCCAGCCGGTTGGCTCCCCATGAACACGACGATGACGTTGTTTCTCCATTCCGACCAAGCCATGTACACGAGCCCTGGCCGTATGTATGCGCGAGTAGGCGTTCGAGACCCTGCCCGTATGTATGTGCGTGGCCGTATTTTCTTTCTTGCACACTGGCCGTTGTACGTACATGTACATGCTACGTGTGCGCCTCTACTACGACACGTGAGCGCCTCTCCATCGACCAGTATGTACGTACACGTTCGCGACCAGAATGACAATGTTACGTACGCTTCGACCAGGTGGGTCCCGACTGTCAGGCACTTCCTTGCGTGCGAAGATGTAGCTGGTGGGTCCCAACAGTCACGGGGGCGAATCATTTTTTTTGCCCGTACGCACTTCCTTGCGTGCGAAGATGTAGCTGGTGGGTCCCAGCAGTCAGGGGGAAACGTTTTTTTTGCGAAATACAGTGGCCCGTCCGGTGGTTCCCCGCTGTCAGGTGGAGGAATAATTATTTTGCGCGTAATAAGGAGGCACTTCCTTGCTGCGGCCGTGGACCCAGCTGTCAGCCTCTCCACGTACAGTCCATGTCCGATGGAAGCCGTTCCTTGACCATGTTGACCATGCCGTGCCGAGAGCACCAGGGCGGTGCACGACGGCGAGGCCTAGGAAGAGGACGACGCGGAGCCGGGGAAGACACGGCAGTGGATGCCCACGCGTAGAGGAGTATGAGGGTTCACTGGTTCGGCTGCGGTGTGAGGCTGCCGTCACCGCAAAATAACAGGGGGTGTGGGTGAGTAGAGGGATGGCCTGGCCAGCGGTGGGAGTAGTAGGGGCGGTGAGGCCTCCGCCGCATCACAGCTGGCCACGGGAGGCAGGAGCACGAGGCACGACCGGCGCTGGTTTGGGCGGCTGGAGCAAGAAGACCAGAGGTTGAAGAAGCACTACGGCCGTTGGATGGACATCGTCGGTCACTCGAGCTAGAATCGTGCATATTGACTAAGTTGACAAAGCCCTCCAACCCTGTCAACTTAGTAGGCCCACAAGTCAGCCTGCCACTATACTGAGTCCCAGCTAGTAGGGGGGGGGGTATTCATTTTTTGTGCGTAATAAGGAGGCACTTCCTTGTGTGCGAAGATATAGCTGGTGGGTCCAAGCTGTCAGTGGCGGTAACATTTTTTCGTGAAATACAGAGGCCCTTTAGGTGGGTCCCAGATGTCAGGTGGAGGAATCATTATGTTGCGCGTAAGATGGAGGCATTTCCTTGCATGCGGACGTGGACCCAGCTGTCAGCCTCTCCACGTACAATCCACTTCAGATGCATGTCGGTCATTGACCACGTTGACCAGGCCGTGCCGAGAGCACCAGGGCGGTGGACAACAGCGAGGCCTAGGAAGGGAACGACACGGAGGCAGGGAAGACTAACCTATTAACATAGAGCCCAGTGCCAGTTTATGTTTTTCCATGTTTTTGAGTTTTACAGAAAAGGAATACCAAACGGAGTCCAATTGACGTGCCAATTTGTGATGATTTTTTGATGGACCAAAAGAAGCCCCCGGAGTAAACGAGTTGGGCCAGAAGAGTCCCGGGCTGCCCACGAGGGTGGGGGCGCGCCCTACCCCCCTGGGTGCGCCCCCCTATCTCGGGGACGGCTTGGAGACCCCCCTGACGTGCGACCTACGCCAAAAATTCCTATAAATACAGAAACCTCCAGAAAATAACCTAGATCGGGAGTTTCGCCGCCGCAAGCCTTTGTAGCCACCAAAAACCAATCGGGGCCCTACTCCGGCACCCTGCCGGAGGGGGGATCCATCACCGCTGGCCACCTTCATCATCCCGGCACTCTCCATGATGAGGAGGGAGTAGTTCACCCTCGGGGCTGAGGGTATGTACCAGTAGCTATGTGTTTGATCTCTCTCTATCTCTCGTGTTCTTGATTTGGCACGACCTTGATGTATCGCGAGCTTTGATATTATAGTTGGATCTTATGATGTTCCTCCCCCTCTACTCTCTTGTAATGGATTGAGTTTCCCTTTGAAGTTATCTTATCGGATTGAGTCTTTAAGGATTTGAGAACACTTGATGTATGTCTTGCATGTGCTTATCTGTGGTGACAATGGGATATTCACGTGATCCACTTGATGTATGTTTCGGTGATCAACTTGCGAGTTCCGTGACCTTGTGAACTTATGCATAGAGGTTGGCACACGTTTTCGTCTTGACTCTCCGGTAGAAACTTTGGGGCACTCTTTGAAGTTCTTTGTGTTGGTTGAATAGATGAATCTGAGATTGTGTGATGCATATCGTATAATCATACCCACAGATACTTGAGGTGACATTGGATTATCTAGGTGACATTAGGGTTTTGGTTGATTTGTGTCTTAAGGTGTTATTCTAGTACCAACTCTATGATAGATCGAACGAAAAGAATAGCTTCATGTTATTTTGCTACGGACTCTTGAATAGATCGACTTTGGAGTGGTTAGAGGTGGTTTCGTACCTTACAATAATTCCCGCTATTAGTGACTTTGGAGTGACTCTTTGTTGCATGTTGAGGGATAGTTATATGATCCAATTATGTTATTATTGTTGAGAAAACTTGCACTAGTGAAAGTATGAACCTTAGGCCTTGTTTCCTAGCATTGCAATACCGTTTACGCTCACTTTTATTACTTGTTACCTTGCTGTTTTTATAATTTCAGATTACAAAAACCTATATCTACCATCCATATTGCACTTGTATCACCATCTCTTCGCCGAACTAGTGCACCTATACAATTTACCATTGTATTGGGTGTGTTGGGGACACAAGAGACTCTTTGTTATTTGGTTGCAGGGTTGTTTGAGAGAGACCATCTTCATCCTACGCCTCCCATGGATTGATAAACCTTAGGTCATCGACTTGAGGGAAATTTGCTACTATCCTACAAACCTCTGCACTTGGAGGCCCAACAATGTCTACAAGAAGAAGATTGTGTAGTAGACATCAAGCAGTTTCTCGCGCCGTTGCCAGGGAGGCTAGGTAAGCGGCACTAACACCCCGTCAATCAAGCTAGTTTCTGGCGCCGTTGCCGGGGAGGTTAGTGCTTGAAGGTATATCTTTAGATCTTGCAATCAAATTTTTATTTTCTTGTTTTATCACTAGTTTAATTTATAAAAGAAAACCACAAAAAAATGGAATTAAGGGTGCCTCATATGCTTCATCTTTTTAATGTCTTTCGTGAAAATGATGGAAAGGAAAATTGTGCTCAAGTGCTAGAAGAAGAATGCATTAGAATGTTTGGCACTAAATATTTGAATGATGAGCACGATTGCAATGTTGTTAGTATGAATTCTTTTAACACCCATGATGCTAATGATATGCAAAGCCACAAGCTTGGGGATGCTATGTTTGATGAAGATGATATGTTTAGTCCCCCAAGTTTTGATGAGCAGATTTATTATGATGAAAGCATGCCTCCTATTTATGATGATTATTGTGATGACACGTATGCTATAAAGAATAAAGATAACCATGAAACTTGTCATCATGATTTTAATTTTCAATTGGATTATGCTTCACATGATAGTTATTTTGTTGAGTTTGCTCCCACTACTATTGATGAGAATAAATTTGCTTATGTGGGGAGTAATAAAATTTCTATGCTTGTAGATCATGAAAAGAATGCTTCATGTGATAGTTATATTGTTGAATTCATTCATGATGCTACTGAAAATTATTATGAGGGGGGAACATATGCTAGTTGGAATTGTAATAATATCAAGTTTCCTCTCTATGTGCTTAAGTTTTGAAGTTATGCTTGTTTTGCCTTCCTATGCTAGTTGATTATTGTTCCCATAAGTTGTTTGTTCACAAAATCCCTATTCATAGGAAGAGGGTTAGACTTAAATGTGCTAGTCATATTCTTCATGATGCTCTCTTTATGTTTCAATTCTTATCTTTTATGTGAGCATCATTGAAATCATCATGCCTAGCTAGGGGCGTTAAACGTTAGCTGTCACGACCGGTTTTCCAATAAAACATTTATTGAGAAACCGATCCCTTTAACGGACCAGTAGAGAAGAATCCTTCTTACTGGTAGACAAATTCTTGATTACAGAAAAATCTAGGAGTACTAAATATAATACAAGGTTGAGCGGAGGCTGCTCAACAATTTATTACAAGCACGCCGATATTTTACATAAAGGCGGATATGACACAAGAGGGGGGTATGGTGGCATAACTACTGACTCGTAATAAAAGTGGGTGTGGATATGTCACGGTGAAGTGGGTGACATGACTCCTAAATCTTACAGCCCATCGAGCGTCGGAGTGAGGCCCGAGGATTTTTATTTGGGTGGCAGAAGCATATATACTACAAGTGACCAATTCCAGGATCGCACAGGACTGACTGGGACTCCTCTAGGCATCGGACTCGCTATCAAACTCATCATCCATGAGATCGCCTTTTTCAACATCTGGCCAAATCAACAAGCCAGGTGAGTACTATGAAAGTACTCGCAAGATAGTTTGGACATAAGATATAACAAATGCAAACATGATGCACATGAGCAGATTAATAATGCACACTCCCATAATAAACTTGCTCTGCATGGGAAATAAAAAGGAAGTCGGGCGGTAGTCCTCCCAAAATCCCAATGTAATACTAAAGGCCAATCGAGTGTCTGAAATGACTCCTCGAAAGGGTACAAATAAATTAACAATGCCGCAGTCGGGCGTCAGGGCGACACCACATAAAGGGCTTATAATGGAATATAAACGATAGTGCGTGCCACAGTCGGACGTCTGAGCGACATCACATAAAGGGCTTATATCAAAAGTAAATAACGAGAGTGCCACAGTCGGACGTCTAAGCGACATCACATAAAGGGCTTACATCGAAAGTAAATAACAAGAGTGCCAAAGTCGGACGTCTGAGTGACATCACATAAAGGGCTTATATCAAAAGTAAATAACAAGGGTGCCACAGTCGGACGTCTGAGCGACATCACATAAAGGGCTTATATCAAAAGTAAATAACAAGGGTGCCACAGTCGGACGTCTGAGCGACATCACATAAAGGGCTTATATCAAAAATAAATAACGAGAGGGCCACAGTCGGACGTTTGAGCGACATCACATAAAGGGCTTATATTTCATAACTCGATATTCCAGTAGCTCATGAAGTTAAATCATTTCAAGGAAATACTCAGGTAGGAAATAATAAAATGGTTAGTCCATCCACAGGAATAACATTCAACCGGGTTTTCCACTCAAACTTGTTCACCGGGGATTTCCTCGGAGGCTGACACAGGGACTGACACTGAGACTGATATGGATACTGTTTGGATACATTGACCCAGGTCCTAGACCATGGACACGGTGACTCGGAAGGTTTTGACTCTGCAGAGTTTGTACTCTTAACCACAGCCAACGGATTTCAGTAGTCACGAGGGACTAGTTCCGATTACGGTATTTTAGGAGAAACACATCTAACCAGTACACACCCATTCCACATTCCGTTGCCAGGAATCACCCCAAGCAACGTTCAAGAAAAACCTTGAGACGGGGAGGCTACAACCTTGTGTAGCATGGGATCAAATTTATATCGCGCGCTCTAAGGGGTGCCCCCCTCTCGGTCCCAACCGGAAACACCCATGCCCCTGACCGGATGACTGGCTTTAATCCAGGGCCATGAAACCCTCATCCCGGCCCCTCTATTTGGTGTGTACAAGGAAAGAGGTTTGCAGCTTACTAAACCATATTCTTTGCAGAAAACATGTGGCAGTACAAAAGGGGGATGAACGGTAACGTGGCTCGGTCCACGTTAACGTCGGAGTTTAACGGTTGACATAAGACTGGCATGCTACAACAATACCATCTTACTACCTCTCATGTCACCACATGATCAGGTCATCTCCCATCAAAAGATCACATCAAACTACGAAGCACACGGGTAGTTGCCTTGCATGCAACGAAACACTCACCGATGCTCATATGCCATGCACAAACTATTCAAGCAAACATGCAAAACACCCATCATATCAAAGGTTCAAACATGCTTGCCTGGTTCGGAGAAGTCGGAGTCTAGCTCGGCGAAGTTCGCGGCTCCATCACCTCCTCCGGAATCTACGGTATAAAGAAACCGTATACTAACGTGAATACCGTTGCGTGTATAAAATTTATTCCAAATAAATTCCAAATAAATACAATAAAAAACTAGATAAAAATATAAGACTGACAAAAAAAGAATCAATCAAAAAGCATCTTTTGTTTAAAAGATATAAGGATTTTAGTCCAAGGACTAATCTGTGATGAAACAGAAAAGATCCAGGGGCTTGTTTGAAAAAGCAGAAAACGCTTCGGTACGAAATACGCCAGCCCAGAAGGAAAACACACTTAGCCCGAAGGCGCCTTCAGAAAACGATTCGAAGGAAAAGAAAGAGAGGCTGACGGGGGGTCCCACCCGGTAAGTTCAAACTCCGAACGGGGCTCGCCGGCGCCCGAAGGCTGCGGTGGTCGCCGACGTTGATCCATGGCGAGGTAGGGTGATCGGAGGGTACCTACGGGTTCAGGGTGTCCTTCCGCGTCGGTGGGTGGTGGACTTGGCCGTCGGTGAGCACCACGTCGACGGCGACCTTATCTCCGGCGGACGGTGGTTCGGGCGAGGGTGGAACTCTCCGGTGGGTGCTGCAAACTCCAAATTGGTGCGCGGGTTAGAGAGGTGGATGCACTAGGAGGCTACTGGCATGAGTTGACAGGCGGGGGTGCACGCACGGGAGCGAATCTTGCCGGATCCCGAAGCGGGTCGAGGCGGCCGGAGTTGGGGAAGAAGACTTCCTCGAGGCCTTCCCAGTGGCTTGGCATGGTTCTTGTGGGGTGGAGTGATGGTGCGTGTTCGAGTTCGAGCTCGGGACCTCCTTTTATAGGCGATCCGAGGAGGTGGCCGTGAACGGGATAACGCCGACGAGCAATTACGGTGAGGCAGAGGTCGGGCAGGAGGTTTAGGCGGTTGGGCATCACCGTGGTGGTCCACTGGCACCGTTTCTCCGCTAAAACCTCGGTCGGGTTGGGGTAATGCTCCGGTCCTCGACGGAACGGCCGTACGGGCACGATGGCGGCAGGGAGCGCGCTCTGTGCCTCCCAGTCCACGACGACGGCTCTGCAGCATGCACAGAGGAGGGGACGGCCACGCGGTGGTCTCTGGTGGCTTGGGCGGTGCTGGACGGCGCCGTCCCACGCTGCGCCTCTCTGGCAGCCGCAACGGGTGCTGCTGCCACCGCGCATGGGGCGATGCACCTCGGCCAGCTCGCCGCCGATGCCCGCAAGCGTCCAGGCGACCGTGCGGCGCGGGGATAAGAAGGAGGAACAGGGCGCAAGGTGCCACTACAGCTACTGGCGAGATCGACATGGTGTTCTGAACAAAATGACACTGGCTCTGAAACTGTTTCTGTGAAACTCTGAACTTCGACAGTAACAGTGCCCTCCAGGTGTTCGACGCTATGATTTGGGCACGAGGAAAATTTTGCTGGAGCTGTGACTTGGTGAGGTGACCTCTTGATGCATCTAGAGGCTGCCTGAATTTCCTCAGATTTTTAGGAGGAGAAAACAAATGAATTTCACCAAATTTTGCAAATATGGCCCAAACTTGCAGCAAGCACATTTTGAAAATTTTGAACTGGAGACCAGTGGATCTTCCTGGATCTTAGTTGAGGGTTCTAAGGACTAGCCAGGGAAATTTGTTTGGAGGCAAAACTCAAAGGAGAACTAGTGGTTCCTTTGTAAATCTCCAAGGGTCAAAATAGAGGACAGAAAAGGTTTTTGATTAGGAATAAATGGAGATAAAATCATGGGGGGGTTTTACTTGATGGATTTGAAGTTTATCTTGACACAAAGTGGGGAGATGGCTTTTGGGAGGTGGATTTCCACTTAGGTCATGGCAAGAGGAAATTTTGAAAGGGAAAGGATCACTCCATATGCCATAGGGCTATTTTAAAAAGAAAAGATTTTCAAAAACTTTCCCAATGAAAAACATTTGTGTTGAGTCAACACAAGATGAAAAACCTCCAAGACCAAAGATCAAGTTTTGGATGAACTCAAGGAAAATACTTGTTATAAAAGAAATTTTTTGAGAAGGAGAGTCCTTTAAAAGAAAATTTTAAATAACCTCCTTCAAATCAAATAAAGATTTTGATAAAGCCAAATAAAATTTTTGGGTGTCACAACACCTACCCCCTTAGGAAAAATCTCGTCCCCGAGATTTCAGCTGATCCTCAAATAGGTGTGGGTACTCTGCCTGAAGAAAATCCTCTCTTTCCCATGTTGCTTCATCCTCGGTGTGATTGCTCCACTGAACCTTGAAAAATTAAATTGTTTTCTGACGGGTCCTCCTTTCAGACTCTTCCAATATTTTTACTGGCCGCTCTCTGTAGGTTAGCTCTGGTTGCATGTCAATGCTCTCATGAGATACATGCTTTTCCGGGTTGCTCACACATTTCCTCAACTGTGAGACGTGGAACACGTCATGGACGTCTGACAGCTCTTTGGGTAGGTCTAGCTGGTAGGCTACTGTGCCTCTTCGTGCAACTACACAGAAGGGTCCAATAAATCTTGGGGCTAGCTTCCCTTTAATTTTGAACCGTTGCAGGCCCCTCATAGGAGACACTCGTAGGTACACATATTCACCGGGTTCAAAGCTGACCTTACGATGTTTTCGATCGTAATAGCTCTTTTGTCGGCTTTGAGCCGTCTTGAGTCGGTCCCTGATTTGTTTAACTTTCTCCTCGGCTTCCTTGAGCATGCCTGGGCCGAAGATACGACTGTCACCTGTTTCTGACCAATTTAATGGGGTACGACATCTCCGTCCGTACAATGCTTCAAAAGGTGCCATTTGTAGGCTGGCTTGGTAACTGTTGTTGTATGCGAACTCGGCATATGGCAAGCTTTCCTCCCAACTGGTTCCATAGGTGAGAACAGAGGCTCTCAGCATGTCTTCTAGGATTTGGTTCACGCGTTCAGTTTGTCCATCAGTCTGGGGGTGGTACGCTGTACTGAATGCTAGTTGCATCCCCAGAGCTTGTTGTAGATGATCCCAAAATTTAGAGACAAATTGAGTGCCCCGGTCGGATATTATGGTCTTTGGGACTCCATGCAGACAAACTATACGGGAGAGATAAAGCTTAGCAAGCTTCTGAGTGGAGTAGGTCGTCTTCACGGGAATGAAATGTGCTACCTTGGTTAGCCTATCTGTGATGACCCATATGGCATCATTTCCGCGTTGTGATCGAGGTAGTCCGACGATAAAATCCATTCCAATTTCGTCCCATTTCCACTCAGGTATCCTGTTTGGCTGTAGCAGCCCTGCTGGTTTTTGGTGCTCGGCTTTAATGCGCTGACACGAATCACAACATGCAATGAATGTGGCTATATCCCTCTTCATACCGTGCCACCAAAATCTTTCCTGAATGTCTTTGTACATTTTGGTTCCTCCAGGGTGGATTGAATATGGGGCGGTGTGGCCTTCGGTTAGGATTTGCTGTTTGAGGTCCTCAATGTTTGGTACGCAAAGTCTGTCTCCGTACCATAATACTCCCTCTTTGTCTACGACGAACTCTGAAGCCTTGCCAAGGCTCACTTTTCTCTTTATACCTTCGATGCTGGGATGTCCATGCTGAGCCTTCTTAATCTGTTCCATTAGGGTGGGTTGTATCTCCAGATTTGATACGTTGCCCTCGGCGACTATCACCATGTTGAGTTTGGCGAACTCCTGCTGAATTTCAGGCCTCAAGTTCTGTAGACTGTCGTTGCCCGAGCTGGGGTTCCGACTAAGAGCGTCTGCCACTACATTCGCTTTTCCTGGATGGTAGTGAATGCCGACATCATAATCCTTGACTAATTCCAACCAGCGTCGTTGTCGTAAATTGAGCTCTGGTTGCGTGAAAATATATTTAAGGCTTTTATGATCCGTATATATTTCACAACGATTTCCCAGCAAAAAGTGACTCCACACTTTGAGTGCATGGATGACTGCTGCTAGCTCCAAGTCATGAGTAGGATAATTTTCTTCATGCTTCCGTAGTTGCCTGGAAGCATATGCGACAACTTTGCCGTCCTGCATCAATACACACCCGAGGCCCTTCCGGGATGCGTCACAATACACTTTAAAACTTTTGTGTATGTCCGGCACAACCAAAACGGGTGCTGTTGTTAATTTCCTCTTGAGTTCTTGGAAGCTTTTCTCGCACGCTTCAGTCCATACAAATTTCTTATCTTTCTTGAGTAACTGTGTCATTGGTTTTGCCACGGTGGAGAATCCTTCAATAAACCTTCGGTAATATCCAGCCATTCCTAGGAAACTTCGTACATCTGTTACGTTGGCTGGTGGTTTCCAGCCAAGTACGGCTTCGACTTTCTCTGGGTCTACGGCAACGCCTTCTTGGGTTAAAACATGGCCTAAAAAACCAACCTGTCTTAACCAAAATTCACATTTGCTGAATTTGGCGTACAATTGATGTTTCCTTAATTCTCCCAATACAATTCTGAGATGTTCAGCATGTTCTTCCGGTGTCCTAGAGTATACCAGAATATCGTCAATGAACACCACAACAAATTTGTCCATAAATTTCATTAACACTTTGTTCATGAGGTGGACGAAATGTGCGGGGGCGTTCGTCAGTCCAAACGGCGCTACTGTGAACTCATATAATCCGTATCTGGAGGTGAATGTTGTCTTAGGGATATCTTCTGTCCGTACCTTTAATTGATGATACCCCGATCTTAAATCAATTTTTGAGAACACCTTGGCTTGTGCGAGCTGGTCAAATAAATCATTTATCCATGGCATCGGATATTTGTTTTTGATGGTGACCATGTTGAGAGCTCGATAGTCTATACACAATCTCAATGTCCCATCCTTTTTCTTGGCAAATAATACTGGTGAACCCCAAGGTGAGGAGCTGGCTCGTATAAATCCTTTGTCCAGTAATTCTTTTATTTGCTTCTTTAATTCTACCAACTCGGAGGGTGCCATTCTATAAGGTTTCTTGTAAATGGGGGTGGTGCCAGGTGCTAGTTCAATGCTGAACTCTATTTCCCGGTCTGGTGGCATGCCTGGTAGTTCTTCGGGAAATACGTCAGGAAACTCACACACCACTGGAACTTTTCTCAATTCTGAAATGTCCACCTTGTTCAACTTTGGTTGCCGTGACCGTGGTCTCTCTTGAGCTGCAACTTTTATTGTCTTGCCGTGATGGTGAGTGAGGATTACAGTCCGATTGAAGCAGTCGATAAATCCCTTGTTGGTGGTTAACCAGTCCATTCCTAGGATAACATCCAGTCCTTTATTTTCCAACACGATGAGATTCGCCTGAAACTTTAGTCTTTCAAACTCAATAATCACACCTTGGCAGTAACTCTGAGTGATCTGCTTATTCCCGGGGGACTTGATGATCATGGACTTTTCCAAAGGAAGTATCGGAAAACCATGTTGCAAAACAAAACTCTTCGAAATGAACGAGTGAGAAGCTCCAGAATCAAACAAAACCGTGGCAGGTATTGTGTTGACAGGGAACGTACCGAGTACGATGTCTGGGGCATTCTGTGCTTCCTCCTTGGTCACATGGTTCAGGTGACCCTTCTTGTGATTGTTGTTGGGGTTGAAGTTGTTACGCCTGGGGGCTGGATTATTTCCACCATTGTTCGGCTTGGGGGCCGAGTTCCTTGGTTTTGGGCACTGTTTGGCATAGTGCCCTTCCTCTCCGCAAGCATAGCAAGTAACACCTGGGCGGTACGTAAAGTCCTTGTCCCTTGAATGAAAATGTTTGGTTGGCCTTAGAGCAGTGGCCGTGGAATTTCTCGCTTCATTCCTCTGAACATCAGTCTTGCTCCGGTTGTTGCGAGCATGAGTCGTCTTGTCCCTTTTTCGCTTGCGAATATCCTCCAGGCTGCGGCGCTCATTCTCCAATGTAATAGCCTTGTCAACCAGTGTTTTGAAATCTGGAAAGGTGTGTACGACCAGTTGGCATTTAAGTGCTGGCGCCAGGCCGTCCAAATTTTTTTCCATCCTTTTATTCTCAGTCATATGCTCATCGTAGGCATAACGAGATAGTTGAGTAAACTGACTGTTGTACTCAGTCACTGTCATGCCTCTCTGCTTGAGGTCATCAAACTCCCTTTTCTTGATCTTTATAATGCTCCTGGGGATGTGCGCCCCACGAAAACCTTCCTTAAACTCTTCCCAGGTGATGTTATGTTCATTGGGGTGCATGTGTAGAAAATTTTCCCACCATGCTGCAGCTGCTCCAGTGAGGTAGTGAGGTGCATAAAGCACCTTCTCATGATCTGAACATTGTGCAATAATCAACTTCCTTTCGATGTCTCGAAGCCAATCATCGGCCTCAAGCGGCCTATCAGTGTGAGCGAACGTTGGAGGACGTGTCTTCTGTAGTTCAGACAACTTGGAATGCGGTTGGTCTGGCTCACGGTGATTTCCCATATTGATAACGTGATTCATCATTTCTTGGTGCTGCTGCTGGCTTTGTTCGAAAAGGCGGCATACTTGAGAAAATGTTGCCTCGCTGCCCTGCTGACTAGACTGCCCCTGTGTGAAGTTGTTGCTTGTCTGGGTCCCATAAACTTCTTCCGGTGGATTTGGCATGGAACGAGTCCAGGGACGAGGCATTTTCCACTCTGGGGTATTTTTTGCAAAACTCATGAGAAGAACTGTGTGGCACAAGGAAATTTTGCAAAGGCGAAAATTTAAAAGACCTCAAGATTTTTTCAAGAAAAAAAACTTGATTGCGCATGGAGAAGGACTGCTCATTACATATCTTACACGCGAGTCATAATTATACAATACATCACTCAGGATGTGCGTACACATTCCTGACATGTTATTTAGGCTAGTGCACTTCTCCGAGTTCCTACATGATGCGCACACAAACTACTTCTCACCAAACCTATGTACATATAAACATATCATACAAGCGGGTACATCACACGGCTGCTAGGCGCACTCAGTCGGAGATGGTGAAAACTTCCTTCTGTCTGCCGAGGGTGAGACCCAGTGGTGCAGGAGACTCAACCTCCTCCTCCTCCCTAATAGGCTCCAGGCGCGAAGCACTGCGTTGAGGAGTTGGTGCGGGTGCGACAGGCGGTGCAGCTCTACTTGGAGTAGGAGCAATGACTTGGTCAAACTCCTCAGTGGTAGGCAGACGGCGAGCGGTGGCTAAAATGGCAGGTGCATAGGATGCTGAGGACGAGACGAAAGTCAGTGGCGGTGCCATGTGGAGAAGCTCCCTCCTGTTGGCGGAACAGCCCTGAACTGAGTCCATACGGGCAGCCACAAGGTCGTCCACGAGGTTGTCGAAAGCTGCCTCCAGAGCTTTGAGATATTCAACCAGCATCTCGATAGCTTCATCTCTCTCTCCCCTATGGAAGGCGAATGCATAGTGACAAGTATATGGCACATGGCATGGGAGGTAGCGGTAGCGACGAGTCTTCATCGTAGGAAGAACATCCCGAAGACGAGCTATCGCCTCACGGGCGGCCATCTGCATGGCATGCCTCTCCGTAGGCATGGCCCTACCCACAAAACAGAAGTGGCGAGACGCAGAACGTCCTCCCTTGAATTGCACCACGGCCTGGTGCATAGACACGTCGTCGCTGAGCTTGTGCTGGTAAAGTGTGAACTCTGGACGAGTCGACGGCCCGATCGTGAGCTTGGTGATGGAGACGAGAAGCTTGACAAACCCCTCAGGCACATTGGCGAACACCCGCGACTCGCAGTCGTTGCCAGCCATCTGCAAAAGTAGGCAAAAATTCTGAATAGTCAAATCATAAATTTATGATGACCAACAGAAAATAGCTACATTTGCAAAATGCTGAAAAAGCACTAAAAATGCTAATAACCGATTAGCGATCGCACCTAGTGGCTTCCTACAGTCAGCCTGGCTCTGATACCAAGTTTGTCACGACCGGTTTTCCAATAAAACATTTATTGAGAAACCGATCCCTTTAACGGACCAGTAGAGAAGAATCCTTCTTACTGGTAGACAAATTCTTGATTACAGAAAAATCCAGGAGTACTAAATATAATACAAGGTTGAGCGGAGGCTGCTCAACAATTTATTACAAGCACGCCGATATTATACATAAAGGCGGATATGACACAAGAGGGGGGGTATGGTGGCATAACTACTGACTCGTAATAAAAGTGGGTGTGGATATGTCACGGTGAAGTGGGTGACATGACTCCTAAATCTTACAGCTCATCGAGCGTCGGAGTGAGGCTCGAGGACTTTTATTTGGGTGGCGGAAGCGTATATAATACAAGTGACCAAATCCAGGATCGCACGGGACTGACTGGGACTCCTCTAGGCGTCGGACTCGCTATCAAACTCATCATCCATGAGATCGCCTTCGTCAACATCTGGCCAAATCAACAAGCCAGGTGAGTACTATGAAAGTACTCGCAAGACAGTTTGGACATAAGATATAACAAATGCAAACATGATGCACATGAGCAGATTAATAATGCGCACTCCGATAATAAACTTGCACTGCATGGGAAATAAAAAGGAAGTCGGGCGGTAGTCCTCCCGAAATCCCAATGTAATACTGAAGGCCAATCGAGTGTCTGAAATGACTCCTCGAAAGGGTACAAATAAATTAACAATGCCGCAGTCGGGCGTCAGGGCGACACCACATAAAGGGCTTATAATGGAATATAAACGACAGTGCGTGCCACAGTCGGACGTCTGAGCGACATCACGTAAAGGGCTTATATCAAAAGTAAATAACGAGAGTGCCACAGTCGGACGTCTGAGCGACATCACATAAAGGGCTTATATCGAAAGTAAATAACAAGAGTGCCACAGTCGGACGTCTGAGCGACATCACATAAAGGGCTTATATCAAAAGTAAATAACAAGAGTGCCACAGTCGGACGTCTGAGCGACATCACATAAAGGGCTTATATCAAAAGTAAATAACAAGAGTGCCACAGTCGGACGTCTGAGCGACATCACATAAAGGGCTTATATCAAAAGTAAATAACGAGAGTGCCACAGTCGGACGTCTGAGCGACATCACATAAAGGGCTTATATTTCATAACTCGATATTCCAGTAGCTCATGAAGTTAAATCATTTCAAGGAAATACTCAGGTACGAAATAATAAAATGGTTAGTCCATCCACAGGAATAACATTCAACCGGGTTTTCCACTCAAGCTTGTTCACCGGGGATTTCCACGGAGGCTGACACAGGGACTGACACTGAGACTGATATGGATACTGTTTGGATACATTGACCCAGGTCCTTGACCATGGACACGATGACTCGGAAGGTTTTGACTCTGCAGAGTTTGTACTCTTAACCACAGCCAACGGATTTCAGTAGTCACAAGGGACTAGTTCCGTTTACGGTATTTTAGGAGAAACACATCTAACCAGTACACACCCATTCCACATTCCGTTGCCAGGAATCACCCCAAGCAACGTTCAAGAAAAACCTTGAGACGGGGAGGCTACAACCTCGCGTAGCATGGGATCAAATTTATATCGCGCGCTCTAAGGGGTGCCCCCCTCTCGGTCCCAACCGGAAACACCCATGCCCCCTGACCGGATGACTGGCTTTAATCCAGGGCCATGGAACCCTCATCCCGGCCCCTCTATTTGGTGTGTACAAGGAAAGAGGTTTGCAGCTTACTAAACCGTATTCTTTGCAGAAAACATGTGGCAGTACGAAAGGGGACGAACGGTAACGTGGCTCGGTCCACGTTAACGTCGGAGTTTAACGGTTGACATAAGACTGGCATGCTACAACAATACCATCTTACTACCTCTCATGTCACCACATGATCAGGTCATCTCCCATCAAAAGATCACATCAAACTACGAAGCACACGGGTAGTTGCCTTGCATGCAACGAAACACTCACCGATGCTCATATGCCATGCACAAACTATTCAAGCAAACATGCAAAACACCCATCATATCAAAGGTTCAAACATGCTTGCCTGGTTCGGAGAAGTCGGAGTCTAGCTCGGCGAAGTTCGCGGCTCCGTCACCTCCTCCGGAATCTACGGTATAAAGAAACCGTATACTAACGTGAATACCGTTGCGTGTATAAAATTTATTCCAAAAAATTTCCAAATAAATACTATAAAAAACTAGACAAAAATATAAGACTGACAAAAAAGAATCAATCAAAAAGCATCTTTTGTTTAAAAGATATAAGGGTTTTAGTCCAAGGACTAATCTGTGATGAAACAGAAAAGATCCAGGGGCTTGTTTGAAAAAACAGAAAACGCTTCGGTACGAAATACGCCAGCCCAGAAGGAAAACACACTTAGCCCGAAGGCGCCTTCAGAAAACGGTTCGAAGGAAAAGAAGGAGAGGCTGACGGGGGGGTCCCACCCGTCAGGTTCAAACTCCGAACAGGGCTCGCCGGCGCCCGAAGGCTGCGGTGGTCGCCGGCGTTGATCCACGGCGAGGTAGGGTGATCGGAGGGTACCTACGGGTTCAGGGTGTCCTTCCGCGTCGGTGGGTGGTGGACTTGGCCGTCGGTGAGCACCACGTCGACGGCGACCTTATCTCCGGCGGACGGTGGTTCGGGCGAGGGTGGAACTCTCCGGTGGGTGCTGCAAACTCCAAATTGGTGCGCGGGTTAGAGAGGTGGATGCACTAGGAGGCTACTGGCATGAGTTGAGAGGCGGGGGTGCACGCACGGGAGCGAATCTTGCCGGATCCCGAAGCGGGTCGAGGCGGCCGGAGTTGGGGAAGAAGACTTCCTCGAGGCCTGCCCAGTGGCTTGGCGTGGTTCTTGTGGGGTGGAGTGATGGTGCGTGTTCGAGTTCGAGCTCGGGACCTCCTTTTATAGGCGATCCGAGGAGGTGGCCGTGAACGGGATAACGCCGGCGAGCAATTACGGCGAGGCAGAGGTCGGGCAGGAGGTTTAGGCGGTTGGGCATCACCGTGGTGGTCCACTGGCACCGTTTCTCCGCTAAAACCTCGGTCGGGTTGGGGTAATGCTCCGGTCCTCGACGGAACGGCCGTACGGGCACGACGGCGGGAGGGAGCGCGCTCGGTGCCTCCCAGTCCACGACGACGGCTCTGCGGCGTGCACAGAGGAGGGGACGGCCACGCGATGGTCTCTGGTGGCTTGGGCGGTGCTGGACGGCGCCGTCCCACGCTGCGCCTCTCTGGCAGCCGCAGCGGGTGCTGCTGCCGCCGCGCATGGGGCGATGCACCTCGGCCAGCTCGCCGCCGACGCCCGCAAGCGTCCAGGCGACCGTGCGGCGCGGGGATAAGAAGGAGGAACAGGGCGCAAGGTGCCACTGCAGCTACTGGCGAGATCGACATGGTGCTCTGAAGAAAACGACATTGGCTCTGAAACTGTTTCTCTGAAACTCTGAACTTCGACAGTAACAGTGCCCTCCAGGTGTTCGACGATATGATTTGGGCACAAGGAAAATTTTCTGGAGCTGTGACTTGGTGAGGTGACCTCTTGATGCATCTAGAGGCTGCCTGAATTTCTCAGATTTTTAGGAGGAGAAAACAAATGAATTTCACCAAATTTTGCAAATATGGCCCAAACTTGCAGCAAGCACATTTTGAAAATTTTGAACTGGAGACCAGTGGATCTTCCTGGATCTGGGTTGAGGGTTCTAAGGACTAGCCAGGGAAATTCGTTTGGAGGCAAAACTCAAAGGAGAAATAGTGGTTCCTTTGTAAATCTCCAAGGGTCAAAATAGAGGATAGAAAAGGTTTTTGATTAGGAATAAATGGAGATAAAATCATGGGGGAGTTTAACTTGCTGGATTTAAAGTTTATCTTGACACAAAGTGGGGAGATGGCTTTTGGGAGGGGGATTTCCACTTAGGTCATGGCAAGAGGAAATTTGGAAAGGGAAAGGATCACTCCATATGCCATAGGGCTATTTTAAAAAGAAAAGATTTTCAAAAACTTTCCCAATGAAAAACATTTGTGTTGAGTCAACACAAGATGAAAAACCTCCGTGACCAAAGATCAAGTTTTGGATGAACTCAAGGAAAATACTTGTTATAAAAGAAAAATTTTGAGAAGGAGAGTCCTTTAGAAGAAAATTTTAAATAACCTCCTTCAAATCAAATAAAGATTTTGATAAAGCCAAATAAAATTTTTGGGTGTCACATTAGCGCTTGTTGGGAGGCAACCCTTTTTTTTGATCTTTGCCTTTTGCTCCTATTTAGTAATAAATAATCTATCTAGCCTCTGGTTAAATGTGGTTTTATGTTTTAATTAGTGTTTGTGCCAAGTAGAACCAATAGGATCTTCTTAGGTGATAGTTGTTTGATCTTGCTAAAAAAGACAGAAACTTTATGCTCAAGAAAGTAATTGTTAAAATTCACCAGAACGTGATAAAATGCTAATTATTTTTTCAGTAGATCAATATACAAATTATCCAGGTTGTCCTAGTTTTCTATGTGTTGTTTGCTTATTTTGATGAATCTATGAGTAGTATCGGAGGGTATTACCCACAGAGAAGTTGGAATACAATAGATATTACACTAATATGAATTTAGAATGAGTTCACAACATTACCTAAGTCGTGGTTTTATTTTTGTTATACTAACGGAGCTTACGAGTTTTCTGTTGAGTTTTGTGTTGTGAAGTTTTCAAGTTTTGGGTAAAGATTCGATGGACTATTGATTAAGGAGTGGCAAGAGCCTAAGCTTGGGGATGCCCAAGTCACCGCAAGGTAATATTCAGGGACAACCAAGAGCCTAAGTTTGGGGATGCCCCGGAAGGCATCCCCTCTTTCGTCTTCGTTCATCGGTAACTTTACTTGGAGCTATATTTTTATTCACCACATAATATGTGTTTTGCATGGAGCGTCATTTTATTTTCTTTTGTTTTGCTTGCTGTTTGAATAAAATACCGAGATATGTAATTCTTAAATGTTATAGAGTCTTCACAAAGTTACATAATTATTCGACTACTCATTGATCTTCACTTATATCTTTTGGAGTAGTTTGTCGTTTGCTCTAGTGCTTCACTTATATCTTTTTAGAGTAGGGTGGTGCTTTTATTTTATAGAAATTATTGATCTCTCATGCTTCACTTATATTATTTTGAGAGTCTTTTAGAACAGCATGGTAATTTTGTTTAGTTATAAAATTAGTCCTAATATGATGGGCATTCAAGATGGGTATAATAAAAACTTTCATATAAAGTGCATTGAATACTATGAGAAGTTTGGTCTACAAAAGTAGGGGCTCTCCTTTTGACCCCTTTACTTGTGCACGGGCAGTCAGAGCCACGTGCCGCGGCCACACCTAACAGGGCATAAGAGGGAAGCCGGAGAGGAGCCGAAGCGCAAGACAACCAAGGCAACGCCAAGACCAGAAACACAGAAGAGCAAAGGGGCGAGGTGGACTCCCCCGGCAAGGCCCTTGCCGGGGCGGCCTCCACGGCCCCGGCAAGAGCCTTGCCGGGGCAACTTGCCCGATGCCAGCAGAGCAGGCCACCCTTGAGCCCGTGGGTTCCAACACCAGCCAACCAACTACATTGGAACTAGGGCTCGGGAGGCGCCTCTGTGGTGGCATGCAGATCTTCGTCAATATCATGAACACACAAGATCAGATGAGGACCAGAAGACGGCGACCCTCGGCGGGATCCTAGCCGAGGAGATCCACAAGACCCTCAGCAAGCGCCTTGCCGGGACGACTGCGACGCCGCGGCAAGATCCTTGTCGGGCCCCCGGCAAGACCCTTGCCGAGGGCATCAGTGGGGCCACTGCCAGGCCCGCACCAGCCAAGACTCCAGCGCCGTCCCCAAGCAGGTGCTAGCTCAACCAGCTAGGTAGGCACCTGCGTGGCGACGGGCGGCCTCTACACCAACTCAGCAAGCGCTTGCTTGGTGGCATGCAGATCTTCGTGAAGGCGCTTGCCTGCCTACATGGCACCGCACGCATCGCTGGCCTGGGCGCGTGTTGAAGCAAGACAGAGCGGCGACGGACGGGACGGGCCTCGTTTCCGTCCCCGATAAAGCTAAAGGACACCTAAGCGATGCATTAAATGCGTCTTGTCCTGTAATACCGGCGATAAGCTCGCAGCATTGTAGACCTTTCCACCTCCTGTGTGCCACTGTGGCGACCCCTTTTTGCCTATAAAAGGATGCCCGAGGCGACCAGGAGAGGGATTCGGCTCTTTTGGGCAAGTTACACCCCGTAGCTAGCTGAAGAACACAGGAACACTCAATACATCCAGCAAAGCAGGACTAGGGTATTACGCATCCTCGCGGCCCGAACCTAGGTAAACGATCTGTGTGCTTCCTGTTAGACCTGCTCTTCTCACAACCCCGCGCCCGCCAACTGTAGAAGGGATTCCAGTGATCCCATAGGTGTCGTTTCCACCGACATCTTTGGCGCGACAGGTAGGGGCGCAGTCGTGAGAATCCGATCTAGTAGTTAGCCTAGCGGTTCTTCATCGCCATGGCTCCCAAGAAGAAGACGATCACTGCGATCGGCTCGTCGGGAGCCGAACGGCCCGTGCCAGTGCGGACGACCAGCGGGCCGGTCGCAGACAGAACCCGAGCCGCGACCCGCGAGCACCAGCATCGCTCTGGCAGTCAGAGCCTGGCGAGTGGCGTCGTTCTTGCGCCAGATGACGGGCCACACATCGCCAAATCCAAAGACGGGGCTGGGCCCCCCGTAGGCGGCGCAGGGCCCTCCAGGGGCGTCGCTGTGCCCCCTACAGGCGGTGCAGCGACCTCCAAGACGCCCACCCCGGCGCCCACAGCGCGCTCTTCCCATGGTGTGCGCGACGAGTAGCATCACCACGCCAGTGACCCTGGACACCGCCGCGGGAAGAGCCCTGTGCATCGTCCGAGAGATGAAGGAGTCCAGCATGCCTGCCGAAGTGCTGGTGAAAATGGCACGCAACCGATGGGCTGTGATAGAGCTCCTTCTAACGTGGTTAGAAGTCGAAGCATGCCGCGGTCCACGCAGTTGTCGCCACCACCTACGCCAGCAGAAACTTTGGCGTGCGCGCAGCTGCTCCTCGACTTCCCTCCTGCTACGGAGAAGCTCGACGAGTGGAGAGCCACCATCCGGAGCCTCGTCACCATCGCCAATAAAGATGATCTGCGATCGGCGGGGCCCTCGGGCCGGCGCTCCGTCGAGCCACCACATGTCAGCGGTGGGAGAACCGGGGAGCTGCAGCCACAACACACTCTCCTCCCCCGCGCCAGTTGCCGCCGGTGCCGGTCCGTCGTGACGACGCATGTGATAACATTTCCATAGCGTCGTCCGACCAGTGCCAAGTTCTTCGAGAACGAGCCCGTAAAGACGCTCGAACCACTATCGAGCGCCGGCGTGATACACGCCACCAGTCGGACAAGCGGGCGAGACCCGCTATGGACCACCCAGCACCGGGGGGGTCCGGCAGCCTACCTTACGAGGTGGGTTGCCCAGCCTTTACCCGTGACATGCGGCAGTTCCAGTGGCCGTCCCACCGCACGTTCAAGCCCGACGTCGGCGAGAAGTACAACGGCAAGACCCATCCGTCAGAGTTCCTCAGCATCTACACCATCGCGATGCAAGCTGCCGGAGCTCGCGACGACAAGGTGCTTGCCAATTACTTCCCATTGGCACTGAAGCCCAACGTCATGTCTTGGTTGATGCACCTGCTGGCGGATTCCATTTCTTCTTGGTCGGATCTATCCCATGGGTTCGTTGGTGCCTTCACCAGAGGCCACCAAGCTCATGGCCAGGCGAGTGATTCGCATATCATTCCCAGAAGGAAGGGGAAACCCTGCACAAGTACACCCAGAGGTTCATCCGGGTGCAATACAACATCCCCGATGTTCATCCCGCCGCCGTGATTAGCGCGTTCCATCAGAACTGCGCAACCGCAAGATGCGCAAAGAGCTGGCGATGAACAAGGTTAAGGATGTGGCCGAACTTTATGTTCTGGCCGATAGGTGCGCCCAGGCTGAAGAGGGAAGGAAGTACCCCGGCGAGGACGCCGGCGTGGAAACCGACTCTACTGATGAAGACACCGCCGCCCACACGAAGAAGGGCCGGTGTCACAACAGGAAACACAAGGGCAAGACCGTGCTTGTCGTCGAGGGATCCGACAGCACCGGCGCCGCCAAGAAGGCTAAGGCAGATGAACCCGGCAAGGAAATTGCCGGGTGTGCCACTTTCCGGGCCGTGGCGGCTGCTGACAAGCCGGGGGGCTCCGACAAGCAGTATTGCAAGATCCATCGCACCAAGGGCCACAACCTCCAGAACTACCGATAGGTCGAGCCGCTTGCTGAGAAGGAAAAGGCCGAGTATGAGAGGCAGGACAAGGAGAAGGGCCAGGATGGTGCCGAAGGATCCGGCAAGAAGCGTGGCGGCCAAGGAGGCCGCCGCGGCAAGGACAACCAACAAGAGAGGCCCGCTCGGGGCCGCGACAAGAAGCAAGAAGACGACGATCCTGACGAGGACGACGAGTCCGGCGGACAAGAGTTTCAGATGGCTACATAGGCCATGTGCGTCGATGGTGGCACCTCGCTGCATACTTCTCACCGCCAGCTCAAACAGTGGGCGCGTGAGATCACAGCAGCGGAGCCCTCGTTCGACGCTCAGAAGCCGCTGAAGTGGTCCAGCACGCCCCTCATCTTTGACGCCAAGGACCACCCTGACCGCACAACTGCGGTCGGGTGTTTGCCATTGTTGGTCTGACCAATGATACACAACCTCAAGGTGAACAAGATGCTGGTCGACGGCGGGGCCGGTCTGAACTTGTTCTCACCCGTTGTGATCAAAAGGTTGCAAATTCCTGATGGAGACCTCAAGGAAACGGGCACGTTTCAAGGGGTCAACCCGGGAAGGAGCCAGCCGAAGGGGAAGGTCACATTGCCTGTGACGTTTGGTGGCGAGCTGAACTACAGGATGGATAGGATTGTTTTCGATGTAGCCGAGATCCCCTTGCCCTACAACGGGATCCTCGGCCGCCCGGCACTAGCCAAGTTCATGGCAGCGTCGCACTACGCCTACAACATGTTGAAGATGCCTGGGCCGATGAACATCATCACCGTCCCCTCCGACAAGAAGGACGCTCTGATTTGCGCCGACCTACTCAACCGGGAAGCAGTTGCAGCAGTTGCCGCCAAGGCACTTGCTCCTGCCGCTGAAGCCCCGGTTGCTCCTACCGCTGAAGCCCCGGGATGGAAGAAGAAGGCCGGTAAGACCTCTTGCACCCACTCCGGCAAGCGCACCTCTTCGGAGTGTTGTGCTACCATCGAGGACGTGCCAAAGAGCTCCACCGGCAAGAGCAAGAAATCCAGAGTTGCGCTGCCAGAGACCAAGAAGGTGTGCATCAAGGAGGATGGCATGGGAGGGGCTTTCACCATAAGCTCCACCCTTGACAGCAAATAGGAAAGCACGCTCGTCACTTTCCTGCGGGTGAATGTCGATGTGTTTGCGTGGCAAGCATCTGACATCCCCGACATTCCCAGGGAAGTGATTGAGCACCATCTTGCTGTCTGTCCCCATGCACGACCCGTCAAGCAGAAGGTCAGGAAGCAAGCTTTGGAACGGCAGGAATTCATCACAGAGGAGATCAGAAAGTTGGAAGCAGCAGGCTTGGTGAGGGGAGTGCTCCATCCGACGTGGTTGGCCAATCCGGTGGTGGTGCGCAAGGCAAACGGGAAGTGGAGGCTGTGTATTGACTACACAGATATCAATAAGGCTTGTCCTAAGGACCCCTTCCCGTTGCCACGCATCGACCAGATTATTGACTCCACGGCCGGGTGTGATCTGTTATCATTCCTCGACGCCTACTCGGGCTACCACCAGATCTTTATGACAAGAGAAGACGAAGAGAAGACATCATTCATCACCCCATGTGGTATGTATTGCTTTTTACGGATGCCTTTCGGGTTGAAGAGTGCTGGTTCAACATTTGCAAGGGCAGTCCAAATTGGTTTTGAACCCCAGCTACATAGAAATATGGAAGCCTATATGGATGACATAGTGGTCAAAACCAAGGACAGGGAAACTCTTGTACAAGACTTAGAAGAGACGTTTGCCAACCTGCGCAAGAGCAACCTCAAGCTGAACCCTAAGAAGTGTGTCTTCGGCGTTCTGTCCAGCAAACTTCTCGGGTTCTTTGTGTCGCATCGTGGGATCGAGGCAAACCCAGACAACATCAAAGCTATCGAGCAGATTGAGGCGCCCAAGCAGATCAAGGATGTGCGTCGGCTCACTGGCTGCGTTGCCTCCATGAGCCGATTCATCTCCAAGTCTGCCGAGCGCGCCCTTCCCTTTTTCAAGATCTTGAAGAAGGCGGGCCCAATGGAGTGGACCCCAGAGGCCGAGGCGGCGTTGCAAGACCTGAAGAGATACCTTTCCTCTACACCGACACTAGTTGCGCCTAAACCACAAGAGTCGTTGTTGCTGTATGTGGCGGCGACGAATCAAGTGGTAAGCGCCGCGCTAGTGGCACAGAGGGAGGTTGACGAAGAGGCAGTGGCAGCGGCAGGACCGGCAAACAGCAAGTCAGAGACTCCCCCGGCAGGGCTTGGTGCCGGCAAGGCAAGGCTCCCGGCAGAGTCTGACACCATCAGGACAGAGCCTGCGCAGTCAAGTGAAGTGGTGCAGAAGAAGAAGATGATGCAGCACCCGGTTTACTTTGTCAGCTCCCTCTTGCAGGGGGCTAGGTCAAGATACTCCGGTGTGCAGAAAGTGCTCTTCGGCCTCCTTATGGCCTCAAGGAAGCTGCGTCATTACTTCCAAGCCCACGAGATCACTGTCGTCACCCGCCTCCCGTTGCAACGGATTCTACACAACCCAGACGCAACCGGAAGGATCGTGGAGTGGGCCTTGGAGTTATCAAGCTTTGGGTTGAAGTTTGAAAGTACTTCAACAATCCAGAGTAGAGTCCTGGCGGAGTTCATTGCAGAATGGACCTCAACGCCTGATGAAGAGATCCAGGAGACCACTCTCCCCGGCAAGGAAATAGCTCGCGACTGGATTATGTACTTTGATGGAGCTTTCTCGCTGCAAGGCGCCGGTGCTGGTGTGCTGCTCGTCGCGCCCACCGGAGAGCACCTCAAGTATGTAATCCAGATGCACTTTCCCAAGGAGATGTCCACCAACAACACCGTTGAGTATGAGGGGTTGCTTGCCGGTCTCAGGATCGCGGCAGACCTCGGAGTTAAAAAGCTCATCGTCAGGGGTGATTTGCAGCTTGTCGTTAGACAAGTCAACAAAAATTATCAGAGCCCGTTGATGGAGGCCTGCGTAGATGAGGTGAGGAAGCTGGTGGAGCGCTTTGACGGTATACAAGCGGAGCATGTTCCCGAGCGGAGAACGACATCGCCGATTACCTGTCAAAGCGCGCTGCATTCAAGCTACCTGTGGAACCAGGTACCTTTTTGCTTCGGTTAACTCAACCATCCGTCGAACCATCAATGGAGCAGAACAAGCAGAGGAAATCAGGCCCCGGCAAGTACTTTCTCGTTGAGCCCCCAGGGGCCGCCGGCAAGGGTGTTGCCGTGGATGCTGAGCCTCCCGAGGAGCAACCGACTCCGGCAGGCCGTCAAGCCCTGGCCGTAGAGACAGCCGCTCCCATGGCAGAAGAAATGACTTTGGTCCTTGCCGTCAAGCCCCAGGATCCGGCATGGGCACAACATATCGTCCGATTCCTCCAAACAGGGGAGCTTCCTGAGGAGAAGGAAGAAGCAGAGAAGGTAGCCCGTCGATCTGCTATGTATCAGTTCGTCGATAACGTCCTGTACAGGAGGAGACCGAACTGTGTGAAATTGAAGTGCATTCCCCGGGAGGAAGGACTGGAGCTGTTGGCAGAGATACACGGAGGCATATGTGGCTCCCACATAGGGTCGAGGGCCCTTGCCGGCAAGGCGTTCCGACAGGGTTTCTCCTGCCGCACTACCCTCCAGGATGCAACAACACTAGTAACCAAGTGTGAAGCGTGTCAGTTCCATTCAAAGAAGCTTCATCAACCAGCTCAAGCCCTTAAACAATCCCTCTCTCCTGGCCATTTTCGGTCTGGGGGCTCGACATACTGGGGTCCTTCCCCCGTGCTATCGGGGGCTTTGAGTACTTGTACATTGCAGTCGACAAGTTCACAAAGTGGCCGGAGGTGGAAGCAGTGAGGAAGGTGAAAACACAGTCAGCCGTCGAGTTCTTCAAGGGACTAGTCTGCCGTTTTGGTGTGCCAAACAGAGTCATCACCGATAACGGCACGCTGTTCACAAGCCACACCTTCATGCAATACACCCAAGACCTCGGCAGCAAGGTCTGTTTCGCCTAAGTGGCACACCCACGGAGCAACGGCCAGGCAGAGAGGGCAAATGCTGAAGTGTTGCGAGGCCTGAGGACAAAGACTTTTGACAGGCTACACAAGAGCGGAAGGCGCTGGATTGATGAGTTGCCGGAGGTTCTTTGGTCGATCAGGACGGCGCCAAATCGAGCCACCGGCCAGACACCCTTTGCCCTGGTCTACGGGGCAGAAGCAGTTCTCCCCATGGAACTCATATACGGGTCACCTCGAGTGCTCGCTTACGACGAGCTTGAGCAAGAGAAATTGTGACAAGATGACGCAACGCTCCTTGAGGAAGATCGTCTTCGGGCGGCTGTGAGAGCAGCATGCTACCGGCAAGCCTTGCGCCGCTACCATAGCCGCAAGGTTCATGCCAGAAGCTTTGAGGAAGGCGACCTTGTTCTTCGGCGCGTTCAGTCGCCCAAGAATTCCAACAAGTTGACGCCAAAGTGGGAAGGCCCTTATTGGGTAATACGAGTCACCAGGCCCGGTGCGGTCCGCCTGGAGACTGAAGATGCTGTCCCAGTGAGCAACTCCTGGAACATCGAGCATCTTCGCAAATTTTACCTATAAGGCGCGGCTTGTCGGGCCTCCCGGCAATCCACCTTTTGTACAAGCTTTGCCGACGAGGCATGTAACCCTCTGTACAAAGCCAGGCGCAGACCCTGAGCATAAATAAACGAAGCGCTGGTGCCCTAAGTTATAGCACGCATGCTAGGTTTAAGTCTCTCCCTCGGTTAGGGTTGATAGTGCTTAGCAGCGACTAACCCCTAGCCTAGAGGTCGAGCGTCCGTCTTTCTGTCCTCTTCGGTTCGCAGGACACGTGGACACTTCTGCTGAGCCGCTTGGGAGAAAGAGAACGGACCGGTGCTCCGGCCCCGGCAAGCCAAGACTGCCGGGGGCTGAAGATACAAGGATCCAACCACGGCAAGCCAAGGTTGCCGGGGCCTGCGGATTCAGATAAGTCTTTCATCCCCTGTTATGCATTTCCGTATGAAACTGGGACAAATGAGACCTCGTGCCGCTCCGAAACCACCGTGCTCCCCCTTCTTCTTGTACCCAAGCCACTTGGACAGAACCGGGTCGCAGACGCGGTGGCCAGGAGATACACGAGGGGCCTAACTCTACTTCACCCCTGCCTCCGCCAAGAGCGCGAGAATGGTCGATTGAAGTGGGGGAACGGCAAGGCCTGTTGCCGGGCGACAATGTCTATCTTAGAAATAACAAGGACTCGTTCTTTGGCATGGGCCTCGCTCACGCACAAAGAACCCAACAAGCACCCTTTTTCATTAAAAACGTCCCATACAGGTACAGTTCGTACGGAATAAAAAACATGAACAAGGGGATTACAAGTTTTAAATCTAACAAGTGCCCGCAGGCTTACAAACTAAAAAGAGATAAGGTGCCCGTAATGCCTTTCTTATCCCTCTCCTTAGAAGGTGGAACAAGACAGCAGGAGGGCAAAAGTGGCACCTAGGCGAGGTGCGAGAAGAAGAAGGCACCAAGAGAACATCTTGGTGCCGGGAAAGGAGCTGGAAGACGAGGCAGCAAGCCGGCAATACGCGATGAAGGCGTCGGTGCCCGCGTACTCCGACTTGACGGGCGCCACCCGCCTTCTTCGCCTTCTCCAGCCCTCCTACGCCAGCCGCCCAAGGAGACGACGGGGAGCGCCCCGATGGAGAGCTTGGCGAGGAAGGCCCTCGGCAGGGCGCGAGGCCGAGGGAGGGGCGGTGCGGTCAGTCGAAGTCGGGGTCGCCATCCTGCCGCTCGACTCCCTCGTCGTCGTTGTCGCTGTCCTCCTCGTCACTCCCGCTCGAGGAGGAATCTTCATCGTCGGAGGAGCTCTCCACGCAGCACTTCAGGTGAGTTCCAAGATCTCCGAAGACCTTGACGGAGAGCAGGCCGCCCTCCATTAACTTGAAGTAGAGGACGAGCCCCGCCATCAGGCTATGGATGCGAGCAAATGTCTTCCACCCGCGACGGAGGTACATAACATGAGGAGCGGGGAAGTTGACGTCGACCTGCGTGCCGCCGTTCCCGCAGCCCCTCATGTGCAATATGAGGGTCTCGGGTGGGTCGAGCTCCATTTCCCGAGCGAAGGGGGTAGGGAGACGGAGACGACAACGCGGTGGCCGGCCCAGCCTGATGAAGAACTCCCGAGGTTGGTCCCCGACATGGCCCTCCATCACGGGCGGTATCGCCGGCGGAGGCACGGGCATCGCGCCGCCTCGTCCCCCTCTCCCCCGACCACCGCGGCGACCTCGACCTCGCCCCCTCCCCCTTCCTCCCATAGCCGGCTCCGTCGTCGTGAGCTCGTGGGAAGGAGGAACGCGCTCTCGACCAGCGACCCTCACCCCCACCATTGAAGGGTCTGCGCCCCCTCTCGCCATGATGGGTGGAAGGGAGGAGCGGAAGTTGAAGAAGATGGATGCTGGGAGAATGTGGGGGTGCCATTCCTCCTCCCCCCTTCTTATAAAGGGGCGGGGTCGAGGCTCGGCCGCCCCGCTCAGCCAATCCGGTCAACAGGGGCGCAGGGAATCAGGACCTACCCGCTGCCCTAATCGGCGACGGCCCGGTTTCTCGCCTCCACCGCCTGCCACCTGCATGAAAGGCACGTGGCGAGCGAGCAGAGTCGAAAGGACGGGTGAGGCGACCGTTCCCCACCCCATAATCGTGGGGCGTGGGCGCCATGAAGACCGAGACCCGAGTCCACTCAGTAAATGAGGCGCGCCTCCACGCCTCCCTCTTTTTGCGGGGAAGGCGCGAGCCGCCTCTTTACTGTGATGTGACGCATGCGTGCGGGAACCGCCCCACGCATGACCCCCATGTCACGCGTGATCCTCCATGTCGCTCGTTCAACGCAGATTGTGGGGAAGCGCAGCGAACGAAACAGTTACTGCGGTAAAATCCGCCCCACCTGCCCGCACACCGTTCTGGGCCTGGCCCAACAACGCGTCGCGCTTATGTGTGGCCCAGGCCCGGGGGCTCCTGTCGGTGTACAAAAGTAGGGGCTCTCCTTTTGACCCCTTTACTTGTGCACGGACAGTCAGAGCCACGCGCCGCGGCCACACCTAGCAGGGCAGTAGAGGGAAGCCGGAGAGGAGCCGAAGCGCAAGACAACCAAGGCAACGCCAAGATGAGAAACATAGGAGAGCAAAGGGGCGAGGTGGACTCCCCCGGCAACGCCCTTGCCTGGGCGGCCTCTGCGGCCCCGGCAAGAGCCTTGCCGGGGCAACTTGCCCGATGCCAGCAGAGCAGGCCACCCTTGAGCCCGTGGGTTCCAACACCAGCCAACCAATTACATTGGAACCAGGGCTCGGGAGGCACCTCTGTGGTGGCATGCAGATCTTTGTCAGGATCATGAACACACAAGATCAGATGAGGACCAGAAGACGGCGACCCTCGGCGGGATCCTAGCCGAGGAGATCCACAAGACCCCCAGCAAGCACCTTGCCGGGACGACTGCGACGCAGCGGCAAGATCCTTGATGGGCCCTCGGCAAGATCCTTGCCGAGGGTATCAGTGGGGCCACTGCCAGGTCCGCACCAGCCAAGACTCTACCACCGTCCCCAAGCAGCTGCTAGCTCAACCAGCTGGGCAGGCACCTGCGTGGTGACGGGCGGCCTCTACACCAACTCAGCAAGCGCATGCGTGGTGGCATGCAGATCTTCGTGAAGGCTCCGCCACCACGCTACCTCAGCTGCCTGCCTGCCTACATGGCACCGCATGCATCGCTGGCCTGGGCACATGTCGAAGCAAGACGGAGCGGAAACGGACGAGACGGGACGGGCCTCGTTCCTGTCACGACCGGTTTTTCAATAAAATAATTATTGAGAGACCAATCCCTTTTACGGACCAGTAAGGAAGAATTCCTTCTCACTGGTAGACAATATCTTGGCCACAGAAGAAAAATATCAGGAGTACTAAATATAATACAAGGTTGAGCGGAGACTGCCCAACAATTTATTACATGCACGCCGATAAAACAAGACGGCGGATAGGGTGGCATACTACTAACTCACGATAATAACGGTGGAAAAGTCACCGCGAAGCGAGTGATATGACTCCTGAAGACTACAGCTCTTCGAGCGTCGGAGTGAGGCTCGAGGAGACTTATTGCGGGTGGCGGAAGCTTATATAATACAAGTGACCAATATCCGCGATCGCGCAGGACTGACTGGGACTCCTCTAGGCGTCGGACGCGCTATCAAACTCTTCATCCAAGAGATCGCCTTCGACAACATCTGGCCAAATCAACAAGCCAGGTGAGTACTATGAAAGTACTCGCAAGACAGTTCGGACATAAGATATAACAAATGTAAACATGAAGCATATGAACAATTTATCCAGTGCGTTCAGACATAGAGATAATAAATGTTGGGTGCCAAGCGAGGGTCTGAATGACGCCTCGAGCGGAAACTGCAGAAAGTAATACTGGTGCCAAACGAGGGTCTGAATGACTCCTCGAGAGGAAACTGCGAGAATAATAATGCTGGTGCCAAACGAGGGTCTGAATGACTCCTCGAGAGGAAACTGCGAGAATAATAATGCTGGTGCCAAACGAGGGTCGGAATGACTCCTCGAGAGGAAACTGCGAGAATAATAATGCTGGTGCCAAACGAGGGTCTGAATGACTCCTCGAGAGGAAACTGCGAGAATAATAATGCCACAGTCGGGCGTCGGGGCGACACCACATAAAGGGCTTATAACAGAAAATAAAGGCAGTGCGTGCCATAGTCGGACGTCTGAGCGACATCACATAAAGGGCTTATATTTAAAGTAAGAAACAAAAGACACGCCGCAGTCGGACGTCTGAGCGACGTCACATAAAGGGCTTATATTGCAGTTCAATAATTTAATTGTTCGGGAACATAAATTATCACAAGTACGAGACGAATAAAAATTTAGTCCATCCACAGGAATAATAATTAAACTGGATTTACCACTTGAGCTTGTTCACCGGGGACAAGTTTTCCACGCGGATAGATATGGATATACTGATTACACTACTTGATCATGGATACGATGACTTGGAAGGAATTGACTCTGCAGAGTTTGTACTTAACCACAGCCAACGGATTTCAGTAGTCACGGGGACTAGTTCCGTTTACGGTGTTTTGGAAGAACACATCTAACCAGTACACACCCAATTCAACCTTCCGAAGCCAGGGATCACCCTCGGCTACGTTCCAGAAAAACCTTGAGACGGGGAGGCTACAACCTCGCATAGCATGGGATCAAATTTCTATACGCGGGCTCTAACGGGGTGCCCCCCTCTCGGTCCCAACCGGAAACACCCATGCCCCCTGACCGGATGACTGGCTTTAATCCTGGGCCAAGGTACCATCATCCCGGCCTCTCTGTTTGGTGTGTACACGGAAAGAGGTTACCAACTTACTAAACCGCATCCTGGCAAATGAAACATGTGGTAGCACGGAAGGGGGAAAGAACGATAACGTGACTCCGTCCACGTTAACGTCGGAGAAAGTCGGATGACGCAAGGCTGGTATGCTACAACAGTACCACCTTGCTGCCCTTCATGTCACCACATGATTAGGCCATCTCTCATTAGAGATCATCGCAACTTTGGAACATGCGGGGAAAAGAACGATAACGTGACTCCGTCCACGTTAACGTCGGAGAAAGTCGGATGACGCAAGGCTGGTATGCTACAACAGTACCACCTTGCTGCCCTTCATGTCACCACATGATTAGGCCATCTCTCATCAGAGGTCATCGCAACTTTGGAACATGCGGGTAGTTGCCTTACAAGCAACGAGGTATTTACCGACACTCATATGCCACGCACAAACTTTCAAGCAAACATGCAAAACACTCATCATATCAAATGTTCAAACATGCTTGCCTGGTTCGGAGAAGTCGGAATCTAGCTCGGCGAAGTTCGCGGCTCCGTCACCTCTTCCGGAACCTACAGCAATCACGAAAAACGGGTACTAACGTGAAAACCAATGGGTGCACAGAAACTTCTCCAAATATTTTTCAAATAAATCCCATAAAAAACTAGACAAAATTGGAAGATTGTCAGAAAAAAGAATCACTCAAAAATCCCTTTTTATTAAAAAGTTATAAAGGTTTCTGTCCAGGGACTTATCTATAATGAAACAGAAAAGTTCCAGGGTTTTAACTGAGAAAACAGAAAACGGTTCGATTGGAAATGCGCAAGCTCAAGAGGGAAAGCGTATTTGCCCGAAGGCGCCAACAGAAAACGGTTCGAGGGAGAATATAACAGAGGTTGACATGCGGGGTCCACATGTCAGGTTTGAAAAGCTCGCCGGCGCCCGAAGACTGCGGTGGACGCCGGCGTCGAACCACGGCGAGTTAGGAGGATCGGAGGGTACCAAGAGCTTCAGCGTGTTCTTCCGCGTCGGTGGGTGGTGGACTCGACCAACGGGGAGCACCACGTCGACGGCGACACTATCTCCGGCGGACGGCGGCTCGGGTGATGGTGGGGAACTCCGGTGGAGGGCTGCAAACTTCGAATTGAAGCGCGGGTCAGAAGGAGGGTTGCATAGTGAAGCTACTGGCAAGAGAAGGGAGGCGGAGGTGCACACACGGGGGCGAATCGAGCTGGATCCCGTGGCGGGTCACGGCGGCCGGAGTCGAGGAAGGAGACCTCCTCGGGGCTCTTCCAGTGGCTAGGCGTGCTCTAGGTGAAGTGCAGGGATGGTGGGTGCTCGAGTTGAAGCTCGGGGCCTCTATTTATAGGCGGATCGACGGGGTGGCCGTGAACGGAGAATCTCCGGCGAGCGATTACGGCGATGCAGTGGATTGGCAGGAGGTTTGAGTGGCCAGGCAGCATCAGTGGAGGTTACTGGTGTTATTCCACAGCTAAACGGAGTTGGTCTTGGCGTAATGGTGTCGGTCCACGGTGAGATGGCCGCACGGGCTCGACAGCGGCAGAGAGCGCGCTGCGCGCCCTGCGGTTCACGACGAGAGCGGCAGCGCGTTCGGGGGAGTGGAAGGCCACGCGGCGAGCTCCGGTGGCTTGGGCGGCGCTGGGTGGCGCCGTCACCGCCGTGCCTCCCGCTGGCGGCCGCAAAGCCGCCGCTGGCGTCGGTCACGGGGCGGCGCACCTTCTGCTGCTCGTCGCCGACGTCCGCAAGGTGCCAGGCGTTCGTGCGGTGCAGGAACAAGGGGGAGGGGACGAGGAGCAAGGCGACACAGTGGCACTGGTGAGATCGACGTCGGGTTCTGAAGAAAACGACAGTGCACTGCAATGTTCTCTGAACTTAACTGAAACTTGACATTGACAATGCACTGCAGGTGTTCGACAGAAAGATTTGGCTATGAGATAAATTTTTCTGGGGCTGTAACTTGGTGAGGTGACCACTCAATGCACCCAAAGGCTGCCTGATTTTACTTGGAATTTTTGGAGAAGGATTTGAATGAATTTCACAAAATTTGACAAATCTGGTCCAAACTTGCAGCAAGTGTAGTTTGAAAAATTTGAACTGAAGACCAGTGGATCTTCATGGATCTTGGTTGAGGGTTCAAAGGACTAGGGAGGAGAGTTGGTTTGGGGGCAAAAATCAAAACAGAAAGTAGAGTTCCTTTGTAAAGCACCGATGGATAGGATAGAAGACAGAGATTTATTTGAATAAGATTTAAATGGAAAGTAAACATAGGGGAGGTTCAACTTGCTGGATTAGATGCCAAACATGATCCAAAGATGAGGGAAGGGTTAGGAGAGAGTATCACTAAGGCCATGGCAAGAGGGAATTGTTGAAAGTGGTAAAGGATTATTCCAAAAGCCATAGTGCAAATTTCAAAGAGATTTTCAAAAGGCATTTTCCCAAGTGAAGAGTATTTTGTCTTGAGTCGAAATGAAAAGCAAGAACCTCCAAGACCAAAGACAGATCTTGGGTGAATCCAAATAAAACTTTTGCCATAAAAAATATTTGAAAGGGAGAGTTCTTTTGAAAAAGAAAATTTAAATCACCTCCCTCAAGTCAAATAAAAATCTTTAAAAAAAATCCAAATAAAAACTTGGGTGTCACAGTTCCCGTCCCCGATAAAGCTAAAGGACACCTAAGCGATGCATTAAATGCGTCTTGTCCTGTAATACGGGCGATAAGCTCGCAACACTGTAGACCTTTCCACCTCCTGTGTGCCACTGTGGCGACCCCTTTTTGCCTATAAAAGGAGGCCCGAGGCGACCAGGAGAGGGATTCAACTCTTTTGGGCAAGTTACACCCCGTAGCTAGCTCAAGAACACAAGAACACTCAATACATCCACCAAAGCAGGACTAGGGTATTACGCATCCTCGCGGCCCGAACCTGGGTAAATGATCTGCGTGCTTCCTGTTAGACCTGCTCTTCTCACAACCCCGCGCCCGCCAACCATAGAAGGGATTCCAGTGATCCCTTAGGTGTCGTTTCCACTGACAGGGGACCTTTGTTCCCAGAACACTGACAGTAGCCCCCGGGCCCAAGGCGCGCTCGGGCTTGGCTTCGAGGCGAAGCCAAAGGTCAAGTGCGGAGCGCCACGGGCCCCACTAGCATGCGGCCTTGGTCGACGCGTGGCGGTTGATTGGACATGGGTGTCTCCACTTCCCCACGCTGCCTCGGCAACCACCCAACTGTCAAAAGACTGGCGCAGACAGTGCTTGCATTCATTGCTTCCTTTCTTCTTGCTCAGATCCCCTTTCTTGCGCCCTGCCTCCAAAATCCCCAGATCTGCTTCCATCCTCCACCGCATCAGCGACCAATGGCGCCATGCAAGGTCAAGCCCTCCTCGTCGCCGGCTTGGTACGAACCAGCTCTTGACGCGCCCAACGTCCCGGAGAAGAGCCTCGCCGCCACGCGCTTGCTGACGGCGGCGGAGCGCAATGAGAGGGGGAAGACGGAGCTCCGGGTTGCCTCTGACTCGCCGGAACCTGAGGGGAGTTCCTTTTTCCCCTTCTTCACGAGTAGCATCGTCGCGGGGCTGGTCCCCCCTTTCTGTGACTTCTTCTACGAGGTCCTTGGCCACTACGGGCTATATGCGCTGCATCTTCATCCCAACTCCATCCTTCTCCTGTCCATCTTCGCCTACTATTGCGAGGCGTAACTTGGCGTGATGCCATCCGTTGCTCTTCTGCGCCACTTCTTCTTCCTCCGCGTCAGCGAGGGTCATATCTCTGGGTGCGCCAATTTCATCGCGGCCGGCAAGGCCAACTCGATCTCGAATACCGGGAAGAAGGCCGACAACCTCAGGGCCAAATGGGTCATGATGGACGCCAAGTGCGTCCATCCGCGCTTGGCGCTGCCGACGGAGATGCCCCAGTCCGACAAGGGGTGGTTTGCGCGAAGCTTACTGATGAGCGGGCGTCGTCGGTGTTGGAGCATATGAAGGCCGACTTGAAGCCGGGCAACGCGAGGGCGGCCAAAGTGACAGGGGCCATGCTCCTGAGGGAATTCTTGACGCTGCGCGTTTCTCCACTTCAGGCACGTGCGTGCCCCTTGTGGAGGCTTGGAGATGAAGAGGACAAGATTCACCTGTGCCCGGAGGCCTTGCCTATAGTTTTGCGCCTCTTGGTCGGGGACAACCAAGAGTACCCATCGAGCGTGTAACACCCCGGATGTAACTTTCCATATTTGTAACTCCAACTCTTCCCATTTTCGGCTATGTGTTATGATATTCCCTTCGTGGTCGGGTTTTGTTTTCGTTTTGCTTTTTGTTCATGTCATGCATCTCATATCATGTCATCATGTGCATCTCATTTGCATACGTGTTCGTCTCATGCGTCCGAGCATTTTCCCCGTTGTCCGTTTTGTAGTCCGGCACTCCCACACGCCCGGCGCACCCCTCTTGTTTTCTTTTCGTGAGCGGGTGTTGAACGTTCTCGGAATGGACCGAGTCTTGCCAAGTGGCCTTGGTATACCACCGGTAGACCACCTGTCATGTTTCGTTCCATTTGGAGGTCGTTTGATGCTCCAACGGTTAACCGGGTAACCGCAAAGTCCTTTTGTGTGTTGCAGCAAAACCCCCCTCTAAACAGCCCAAAACCCATCTAAGTCACTTCCATGCTCTAGGTTGCTCGATCATGATCGTGTGGGCGAAAACCGCACACCATTTGGAGTCTCCTAGCTCCCTCTACCTATAAAACACCTCCCCCTCCGAAATTTTCGCAGATCAAACCCTAGTCTCTTCCACCCCGCGCCGCCGGACACGTCCGGTCCGGCCGGACAAAAGCCGCCGCCGCCCTCGCCCAACTGCGGCGCGCCACGTGGCGCCCGTACGCCACGCCGCCGCCGAGCCCGCGAGGCCCACCGCAGGCCCCCGCGGCCCAGTCTCCCTCCGCCCGTCGCCCGCCCGGGACGCCGCCGCCTCCTCCCGCAGAGCGCCCGCCCGCGCCCGTCGTCGTCTCCGGCGGCTCCGGCCGCCCGCGCTGCCGCCGCGCTGGGGAGCCACCGCCGCCGCATCGCCCGGCCGCCGCCCGCGGTCGCCGCCCCGTGCACCCGGCGCCCCCCTCCTTGTCCGGCGCCTCCTACATCTCCCTCCTCTCCGACTCCGGTGGACGTCCGGTGAACCACTGCCCTGCGAGCTCTCTCCAGCGAGCCGAGCTCCGGCAGCCTCGGCCCGATCCAGATCCAAACCGCTAGGGTTGACTTTCTCCCCTCCCCCGATTTTCTCCAAGTCCTTATTTACTTACATTCTGTGGCATACTTCATTGCATCACATCTCATCGCATATTGCTCCGTTTCGTGCGTGTAATATATTGAAATGTTCGTATCTAGATGCTCTTAATTATGTTCCATTATGCCATGTTAATTTGAGTCCATCTTGATGCCCAAATCTTGGATGCAAGAGTGCTATATGCTGTTACCTGCTGTTACTTATCAGAACTTGGTGATTTGTTATTTTTGTTGCAATTGATGTGTGCATCTTATGGGCATGAGCTCTACATGTCTTTTGATCTATGCTATGACATCTTTACCGAGGTGTATGCCATGTATTTTTGTGATCTATGTGGTGACTAGTACAAGCATGCAAACTAGGCTTCGTGATGTTTCTGTTTTCAGGGACTTGGAATTTTGGTGATGTTCTACAGAGAGATCCATGCTCCTTTTGGTGATGTTCAGTAAGGATGTTTTGTAGATATAGTTGTGCTCTATCCATCCATGCCCCTGTTTGCAATTATGGAGTGCCATAGCATGTCTTAATCTTGATCTACTTTTACTATGAAATATTTCTGGCAGAATGTCAACATGATAATCAATTTTTCCAAGGTTGTTGTAGGTGTTTCATACATGCTATGAACTTGCTCTTGCCATGGATAGCTGCATAAACATGCCATCTTTCTGTAGCTATGATTGTTTTATCATCCATTGCTTTTTGGTGAGTGAATCAAGCTCACAAAGATGCCTTCATGATACTGTTTCTGCCATGCTCACAGAGTCTGAAACCTGTTAACGAAACTTATGTTTACATGGGTGCCATCATATCTTCTGCTCCTTTCTGGCTCATGGTCAGTAAGGGACTTTTGTTCTATGAATTTAGTAGATTCATGGCATGCCTTGTTTTGATATGTTAAGTTCCTGTAGCATGTTGATTGCTTGCTCTGAACATTGCTACCTGATGCTTTTTATGCCATGTCCAGTAATTTCAGTCTGTGAACCTGATATCTTTTGCACTTTTGCCATGCTTGTTTGAACCTGTTATGTTGTGATCTAGCCGTAGCTCAGTGCTCATCTTCTGTCAAGCATCTCCTGTAGATTACTTCCATATGTTGTGTTGCTATGTTGGAGTGCTGTAGCATAGTTTCTTGTTGTATTCTAAGTGCTATCATGCTGTTAATCGCAGATTCGTGTCATTCTTGTTTTGCTTGCCATTTGCAAACCGTGCATCCATTTCCGGTGATCTTTATATCGATTTTGACCGAAATCATCTCATCTTTCCAGTGGCATCCTTGGTTTGCCAAGTTACTGCTTTGTTCATCGTTTTTCCTCCGGAGCACGCATACGCATCGCATATCAATTCCCGCATATCATGCATGTTTTGCATCATGTTGCTTGTGCTTTCCCGTGATTGATTGTGGTTCCGTGCTTGTGTTCTTGTTTTGGGTAGAGCCGGGAGACGAGTTCGTGAATGAGGAACCTGTTGAGTATGCTTACGAGGATCAAGCTTTCGACAACTCTGAGAAGCTTGCAGGCAAGATGACCATACCCTCGAAATCACTTCTATCTTTGCTTTGCTAGTTGTTCGTTCTTCTGCTATGCTGCGCTACCTTCCACTTGCTATATCATGCCTCCCATATTGCCATGTCAAGCCTCTAACCATCCTTTCCTAGCAAACCGTTGTTTGGCTAAGTTACCGCTTTTGCTCAGCCCTTCTTATAGCATTGCTAGTTGCAGGTGAAGTTGAAGTTGGTTCCATGTTGGAACATGGATATTTTGGAATATCACAATATCTCTTATTTAATTAATGCATCTATATATTTGGTAAGGGGTGGAAGGCTCGGCCTTATGCCTGGTGTTTTGTTCCACTCTTGCCGCCCTAGTTTCCGTCATACCGGTATTATGTTCATTGAGTTTGTGTTCCTTGCGCGGTTGGGTGATTTATGGGACCCCCTTGACAGTTCGCCTTGAATAAAACTCCTCCAGCAAGGCCCAACCTTGGTTTTACCATTTGCCACCTAAGCCTTTTCCCTTGGGTTTTCGCGAGCCCGAGGGTCATCTTTATTTTAACCCCTGGGCCAGTGCTCCTCCGAGTGTTGGTCCAAACTAGAGCACCGTGCGGGACCGTCCCTTGGCAACTTGGGTTACGTTGGTACCTGTACGCTTAGCTTATCCGGTGTGCCCTGAGAACGAGATATGTGCAGCTCCTATCGGGATTTGTCGGCACAGCAGGTGGTCTTGCTGGTCTTGTTTTACCATTGTCGAAATGTCTTGTAAACCGGGATTCCGAGACTGATCGGGTCTTTCCGGGAGAAGGTTTATGCTTCATTGACCGTGAGAGCTTATGATGGGCTAAGTTGGGACACCCCTGCAGGGTATTATCTTACGAAAGCCGTGCCCGCGGTTATGAGGCAGATGGGAATTTGTTAATGTCCGGTTGTAGAGAACTTGACACTTGACTTAATTAAAATACATCAACCGTGTGTGTAGCCGTGATGGTCTCTTCTCGGTGGAGTCTGGGAAGTGAACACGGTTTGAGTTATGCATGAACGTAAGTAGTTTCAGGATCACTTCTTGATCATATCTAGCTTCAAGACCGTTGCGTCGCTTCTCTTCTCGCTCTCATTTGCGTATGTTAGCCACCATATATGCTTAGTGCTTGCTGCAGCTCCACCTCATTACACCATCCTTTCCTATAAGCTTAAATAGTCTTGATCTCGCGGGTGTGAGATTGTTGAGTCCTCGTGACTCACAGATTCTACCAAAGCTGTTGCAGGTGCCGACGACGCCAGTGCAGATGATGCAACCGAGCTCAAGTGGGAGTTCGATGAGGAACGTGGTTGTTACTATGTTTATTTTCCTGATGATCAGTAGTGGAGCCCAGTTGGGACGATCGGGGATCTAGCATTTGGGGTTATCTTATTTTCATTTGGATTTGACCGTAGTCGGTCTATGTGTGGATTTTTGGATGATGTATGAACTATATTTATGTATTGTGTGAAGTGGCGATTGTAAGCCAACTCTCGTTATCCCATTCTTGTTCATTACATGGGATTGTGTGAAGATGACCCTTCTTGAGACAAAACCACAATACGGTTATGCCTCTAAGCCGTGCCTCGACACGTGGGAGATATAGCCGCATCGTGGGCGTTACAGAGCGCCTTTGTTCTCCTGTTCCGTCGCAGCGACTGGGAGCTGATCATGGATTCCAGGCCGACTTTTGACGGTCGCGGGCTGGTGCCGCCGGCGCCTATCGGGGCCCCTGCAGCGCCGAAGCCGGTGGAGTTGTCTTCTGATGAGTCCCGCGGGGAGGAAGAGGGGGAGGAGGAAGACTTGGAGGCGACCCCCGAAGGGATGGGTGAGACCGCCCCCTGGAGCAAAGCTGACATCCTCCACGCCCTTCCTGACGACGCCGAGGCCGACGCCCGCCAGAAGAAGGGGGAGCTGCCCGTCATCCCGACAAGAGGCAGATTGTCGCTGGTCTCTCAAGACATTACTCCCGCCTTGGCGCCGTCTGAAGCTGCTTCCAGCCCCTGCGCTGCGCCGTCTTATGCTCCCGGGGCCTGTGCGCCCACACCTCAGGCCTGGAGGCTCTCGGGCCTCAAGCTCACCAAGCGGAAGGTGGACTACGCCGCGATGGACCAGTAAGTGCTCGAGCTCCATCTTGTCCTTGCTTGTACTGCTGCATCCTGACGTTCGTCCTTGGTTGACCAGGCCGCTGCCTTCGGCAAGGAAGAGGAAGGAGGATGCAATGGCCGGGCCCCCCTCCATGAAGAAAGGAGGTGACAGCACTCACACCTCCCCGGCCCGGTCGCCCTCGCGAGATCAGGAGGGGCTTCGTCACGAGGAGTCAGCCCCCGAGGTCCCGCTGGCTCCTGAAGTGCCGATGTCCGGCTTGGCTGCCGAAGTCCCAAAGTCTCAGGAGCCCTTGGTCTCCCAGGCCTCGGTGACGGTGTGGCCTCCTTCTCTTGCCGCACCATCGTTGCCAGGTTCTTCTGCCTCCTCCGCTGTCTTGGAGCGTGCCCTTTTAGAGATGACCCAGCTGTGGGAAGATCTCCTGGGCGCGGATCCGCGCCTGGTAGCCGGGCGCCTGGAGCTGGCATCCGGCTGGCTTCAGTCTTATGCGGCGGTTTGAGAGACGCTGAACCAGGATGCAACGACCTCCGAGAGGGAGAAGCGAGCCGCCGCACAAGCTGCGGCCGATCGCGAGGCGGCGCTAAAGGACACCAAGGCCACCCACGACCGCTGCCGGGCGCTGGAGGACGAGCTGAAGGGCCGGTGCGATGAGCATGCAGAAGAAGCTCGCGGCTGCCGGGCGAAGGAGGAGGAGATGAGGGCTCGCGAAGACGCCATCAAGAACCGCGACGCCGAGCTGGGGGAGCTGGCGAAGACGCAGGCCGCCGAACACAGCCGGCTAGAGGAGCTGGAGCAGAAGGTGGAGGCGAAGAAGGTCGACCTTGATGCCAAGGCAAAGATCCTAGCTGAGGACCGCGCGGCCTTCGCGCTTCTCGAGAAGAGGTCTCGCGTGGCGCTGATGGTGCTCGACGAGAAGGGCTTGGAGAGGCCGCTGACCTCCAATGAGGATGGCCCCGCCCAGCTGCTTCCCTTCTTGGTGAAGGCGATCGAGGAAGTCGTGGAGGGCATCGGTCCCATGGCAGAGGCAGAGGCTCGTGTCCTTTCTTCGGCTGCGCTGACGCGTGTCTTCAGCCATCTGCACCTTCGTGACCCCAGCACTCGTCTTGACGAGCTGCTGGAGCCTGTGGCTAATGAACACTGCACGGCTGCCGCCGCAGACGTGAAAGGTCAGGTGGAGGCTCTACTGAAGAAGTTCCGCGGCTTCGCTTCCGGGCATTCGACCGGAGGCGCCGCCACTCCTGCAGGTCCGGCCGGTGACCAAGACGAAGGCGACATCATCAAGGGAGGAGTGCCTCTCGCGGGCGTCGATGGTGTTCAGGAATGACCTGCGGCTCCTTTCCTGTTTTGTTCCTGCAGCATGTATCATGCCTCGTGGAGGCGTTAAACTCGCGTTTGATATTGTGACAACAATATGTCTTGTAATATCTGCTTTGAGATTTGAGATTTCGCGATTTTTCTTCCTAATCGCTTTGCGTTCTGCATCGGCCAAGCCCGGCCCCGCGCATACCTCAACCGCCGTTGGGCTGACCGGAGACCAGGACGGGACCAAGCTGTGACGGGCTATGTGACCAGTTAGGCTCCTGAGTCGCAATGCTCAGGAGTCCCCCTTGACACGGAAACAGCTTATAGGAAGGACACGCGAGGATAGGATTAGTGTTCTACATTAGCAGAGCCCGGCCCCGCGCATACCTCAACCACCGTTGGACCGACCGGAGACCAGGACGGACCCAAGGAGTCAGGGGCTACGTGACCAGTTAGGCTCCTGAGTCGCGATGCTCAGGAGTCCCCCTTGATGTGCAAACAACCTTCATACCTTTGCCCTCGCTGAGTCTCGGCTCGGGAGGGACGCGCGACGACCAGGTCCGGGGGACCTGGTGTTGGGGAACGTAGTAATTTCAAAAATTTCCTACGCACACGCAAGATCATGGTGATGCATAGCAACGAGAAGGGAGAGTGTTGTCCACGTACCCTCGTAGACCGACAGTGGAAGCGTTATCACAACGCGGTTGATGTAGTCGTACGTATTCACGATCCGACCGATCAAGTACCGAACGCACGGCACCTCCGAAGTTCTACACACGTTCAGCTCGATGACGTCCCTCGAACTCCGATCCAGCCGAGTGTTGAGGGAGAGTTTCGTCAGCACGACGGCGTGGTGACAATGATGATGTTCCACCGACGCAGGGCTTCGCCTAAGCTCCGCGACGGTATTATTGAGGTGTAATCTGGTGGAGGGGGGCACCGCACACGGCTAAAATATCGTATATCAAGTGTGTCCATGGGGTGCCCCCTGCCCCCGTATATAAAGGAGCAAGGGAGGAGGAGGCCGGCCCTAGGAGGGGGCGCACCAAGTGTGGAGTCCTACTAGGACTCCCTAGTCCTAGTAGGATTCCACCTCCCATATGGAATAGGAAAAGAGGAAGGGAAAAAGAGAAGGAAGGAAGGGGGTGCCCCTCTTCCCTAGTCCAATTCGGACCAGACCAAGGGGAGGGGTGCGGCCACCCTTGAGGCCCTTTTCCTTCTTTCCCGTATGGCCCAATAAGGCCCAATACATATTCCCGTAACTCTCCGGTACTTCGAAAAATACCCGAATCACTCGGAACCTTTCCGAAGTTCGAATATAGTCATCAATATATCGATCTTTACGTCTCGACCATTTCGAGACTCCTCGTCATGTCCCCGATCTCATCCGGGACCTCGAACTCCTTCGGTACATCAACATACATAAACTCATAATAAAACTGTCATCGTAACTTTAAGCGTGCGGACCCTTTGGGTTTGAGAACTATGTAGACATGACCGAGACACCTCTCCGGTCAATAACCAATAGCGGGACCTGGATGCCCATATTGGCTCCCACATATTCTACGAAGATCTTTATCGGTCAGACCGCATAACAACATACGTTGTTCCCTTTGTCATCGGTATGTTACTTGCCCGAGATTCGATCGTCGGTATCTCGATACCTAGTTCAATCTCGTTACCGGCAAGTCTCTTTACTCGTTCCGTAATACATCATCCCGCAACTAACTCATTAGTCACAATGCTTGCAAGGCTTATAGTGATGTGCATTACCGAGTGGGCCCAGAGATACCTCTCTGACAATCGGAGGGACAAATCCTAATCTCGAAATACGCCAACCCAACAAGTACCTTTGGAGACACCTGTAGAGCACCTTTATAATCACCCATTTACGTTGTGACGTTTGGTAGCACACAAAGTGTTCCTCCGGTAAACGGGAGTTGCATAATCTCATAGTCATAGGAACATGTATAAGTCATGAAGAAAGCAATAGCAACATACTAAACAATCGGATGCTAAGCTAACGGAATGGGTCAAGTCAATCACGTCATTCTCCTAATGAGGTGATCCCGTTAATCAAATGACAACTCATGTCTATGGCTAGGTAACATAACCACCTTTGATTAATGAGCTAGTCAAGTAGAGGCATACTAGTGACACTCTGTTTGTCTATGTATTCACACATGTATTATGTTTCCGGTTAATACAATTCTAGCATGAATAATAAACATTTATCATGATATAAGGAAATATATAATACTTTATTATTGCCTCTAGGGCATATTTCCTTCATCTGGCTGGGTGGCGTACGCTTGGGCGTGACCCGAGGGCAGCCCCCGTGCCCAGCCCCCTCGCGCGACTCTCCCGAGGGGAGGGTGTTGCGGTGAGGCCAGACGTTGAGCTATGAGGCTCCCTGAGGTTGGTGCGGCCGTAAGGCCGCCCTTAGTTGTTTATCACCAGCGCGGAGCATAGTGCTTCCGCTTGTGCACGGGCATAGCCGCTCGTCGGCAGTGTCGACGGCCAGCGCGGAGCATGGTGCTTCCACTGGTGCGTGGGAGGGGACTTCCTACTACGGAGAGCCCCCGGGGCGTGTACAGCCCCGCCCTGACACGTGGCTTGCATGGCAGGGCTAGAAGAGGTGTATCTGGGCATTCGTGAGCCAGCGCGGGACTCATGAGGCCCTACCTCCAGGCGGGTTGAGACTGGTCTTGGTTTTTGTTTGCTGCGCTGGTCCTGCGAGGTGGTCAGACAACCTGCGCCGAACGAATCTCCTGAGGTTATCGCGTGAGAAGGCCAAGCACCAACGGCCCCAGGAGGTGACGTGAACGGGGTCGGCCTGCCAGACAGAGCTCAGCCCCTAGATTTATCGATGCTGCAGGGATGGGTTCGAGCATAGACGTCGTGCTTAGCCTACTCACGCGAAGGATCCTGAAGAAAGACGGCCGACGCGCGGCTCCCATGATGGGTGACGATCGAGTAGGTAATACTCCTAGGTAGATCAAGCATACAAGCCGCTGGGTCAGGCCCGAGCGGCTTGGGGATGATGCACCCCGAGGGGCGCCCCCAGCAAGGTAAGCTAAAGACATAAAAAAGGGATACATGCCACAGGGACGGACCCATGCGGCCTGAGAATGATGCAGCTCAGGGGGCGCTGCCAGCTAAATAAACTTGGAAAATGTCACCTGGTTTTGTTGATGCAGTGATGTTGGGGCAGCTGAAGGTAGGCGGCGAAGTTGTCGCTCCTCATGAGCCACCGGGGCCCTGAGCCCCGGGAGGCTCCGAGGGTCCAGGCGGTTCCTTGAGTGTCTTCTCCATCTCCATCAGGACGGCGTCGTGCCTGGCCTCCTGGGATGCCAAGGCGCGCCGCAAGTTGCGCTGGTAGGCGGACGCCACGCTTGGCAGGCCGAAAGGCATGCGAACGTAGCTGTGCGGTGGACCCTCGCAGCGTCCCATGCGCGAATGCCAGAAGAGCTCTTGAGATGCGGCCCTGTTGAGCCATGGGACATCGATGCAGACGCGCAGCCTGGATGGGGAGCTGCGCCTGGTGAGCGGTGGTGGCTGCGCATGGCCCTTGCGTCTTGCAGTTCCTGAGTGGTCCTGGTGATGAACTCCTGAGCGGTGGGCGCTCCTCGCCCTCTGTTCTCCTGGGGGAAACGTGCCCTGAAGCACGCCTCCAAGTGGTGCCCGAGCGCCTTCCTCTTGATGTTGGCAAGGTCTGAGGCCCTCCAGAAGACAGCCCCCGAGCCCTGCCCGAGAAGGGCGCCGGGCGCGCCTTCCTATGCGAGGGAGGGAGGCGCCCCAGGCGCGGGCACTGATCCTGACGAGGTATCGCTGGCGACGCCACCCTCCTGAGCTCCTGCACGGCGAAACTGCTTTTTCTTCTTGGGGTGGTCTCAGGAGGGCACTCGCCCTTGCTGTTGGGGTCGTCGATTGCTGTAGCTTGGAAAGCGCGCTCGAGGGAGCACACCACGTCTCTTTCTTCGCACGGGACTGTGATGATTCCGCCGCTTCCTGGCATCTTGAGGACGTTGTAGCTGTGATGGGTCACTGCCATGAACTTGGATAGGGCTGGATACCTGAGGATGGCATTGTATGGTAGACGGATGTGCGTGACGTCGAAGTCGATGAGCTCGGTGCGGCAGTTGTTGCGTTCTCCGAAGGTGACTGGGAGGCGGACCTACCCGATCGGGGTAGTGGAGCCGTCGGTCACTCCTGAGAAAGGCTTGGTGGGCTGAAAGTCTGGGAGGCGGACATGCCCCAGCCCCCTCGTCTTGATGGTGGTCGTCATTCCTTCTTGGTGGTGGCAGTAGTGGAGGGTGACCGGCGTTGCCTTGAGGACGATCATCACGAGGTTGATCCCTCCAGGCGCCCTCGCGAGGCTGATCATACCAGTGGTCCTTGCGAGGCCGTTCGCACCACTCCTGGCGCGGGCCACGGTCATCCCAGTGTCCACCACCACGTCCTCCTCCTCTGTCGTAGCCCCGGTCGTTGCGCTCGGGGCGTCGACCGAAGCGTCCTTCTCGAATGGCTCTGAGCTCTTGAAAGTCGCTGGTGTTGTGCTATGCAGGTTATGGAAGGTGCAGAATGGCCGGCTGCTCTTGGATGACTCAGGCTGGTCTTTGCCGCGCTTGGTGTCCGGTTCTGCTGCGAGCACGGCTGCTCCCTTGCGCTTCACGTCCTTGGCCTTGGCTTTCTTCTCCTCCGGGTCAGCAGCCGGGAGCTCGAGGAGGGAGAGGCGCCCCTCCTCAGCTCTTGCGCACTTGGTCGCCAGGTTGAACAGCTCCAGGGACGTGCAGAGCTCCTCGTGGATGGCGTGCTCCTCCTTCATCTTGACGTCACAGACGCCATCAGAGAACACGGAGATGATGGCCTCGTCCGTCACCTTGGGGATCTTGAGGCGAACGTTGTTGAAGCGCTGGATGTACTTCTGGAGGGTCTCTCCTGGTTGTTGCATGATGCGGCGTAGGTCACCCGCGACCGGAGGGCGGTCGCGAGTGCCCTGGAAGTTGGCGACGAAGCGGTTGCGCATCTCGTCCCAGGAGGAGATCGAGCTCGGAGGCATGTTGAGGAGCCAGGAACGGGCACCATCTTTGAGAGCCATGGGGAACCAGTTCGCCATGACTTTCTCGTCGCCGTTGGCCGCCTCGATGCTCAGCTCGTAGAGCTGCAAGAACTCTGCGGGGTCGGGGGTGCCGTCGTAGAGAGGGGGCAGATCTGGCTTGAACTTGCCCGACCAGGCGACGCTACGCAGCTAAGGGGTGAAGGCACGGCAGCCGGCCATTGTCACCAGGGCCTGTCTTGGAGGCGGGGCTTGGTCTTGGCGCCCGCGCGCCTCCACGGCAAGCGGCACGGGGCCCTGCTGCCGCAAGCGATCCAGGCGTGGCGGTGCGGGGAGTAGTGGAGCATTTTCTTGCGGTCGAGGGACTTCTTGGCAGCTTCTCTCTTCTTGCACGGGCGCCGAACGCGGCAGGTCGCGTCGCGGGGCCGCGCGCCTTGGTGCCAAGACTCCGTCTTGGGGCAGAGGTGGTGGAGGCACTCCATGGGCCACGCCGTCCGCAGCTGGTGGAGGGCGAGGTAGCGAGAGGGACTGCGCAGGGGAGCCCCCTGCGGCGCTGACAAGCTCGGCGATGCGGTCGAGCCAGTCCTCGTAGAGGTCATCGACGGGGCGGTAGCGCAGGAGCTCGCGTGCCATCCACAGAGCGGCCTGCGCGTCCACGGGAGCGCGACGAGCGTGGGATGATGAACTGGCCGGGGTCAGCGATGGAGTGGCGGTGCGGCCGTCCCGCCGCACCGAGGGGTGCAGCGAGGATGCTTGCTGCTCGTTCCCCGCCGGGCCAGTGGCGGCGTTGGCGGCAGGTGACGGAGAACGACGGGGTGGCCCGCCGACGGGAGCCGTATAAGCAACGCGGGTGGCGAGGGCAGCCCGGCGCTCAGCGCGAGCGCGGCGTGCGTCCGCCATGGAGACCATGAAGCAACGGGACACGGAGCGACGGAAGGGAAGCTTTGGCGCACCCCTACCTGGCGCGCCCAATGTCGGATCTCTTGTTCCGGCAAAACCCTTAAGGTTCGAACTCTAGTGTGCGCGCGAAGTTCTCCCCCTGCCGATCCACGTCCTAGCTTTGCTAAGATCTCAAGGGCTAACTCGATGAACTTGCAACACAAAGAACACAAGATTTATACTGGTTCGGGTCACCGTTGTGGTGTAATACCCTACACCAGGGTGGTGGTGGTGGATTGCCTCTTGGGCTGAGGATGGACAGTTACAAGGGGAAGAACAGCCTCCTGAGGTTGAGGTGTTCTTGTGCTCGGTGTGTGGGTAGGGATTGGCTCAAGATCAGATGCCTGAGGCCCCGCCCCTCCTACTGTGGTCGCTAGTCCTATTTATAGGGCCCTGGTCCTCTTCCCAAATATTGAGCGGGAAGGGAGCCAACAACGACCAATTTGAAAGGGGACAACTGGTACAGCTTATCCTAACAAAAGTAGTCTTCGCCTGCCAAAGGCTCTGGCGGTGACGCCGCCTTGGGCTCCACGGTGACCTCCGTCTTGCTGGTCTTGGTCTCGCTGCACTGATATGGAAACCTTTGCTTGATGCCTCGGTACTCCGTGCCTGCGCTTGCCTCCTTAGCACCAAAGAGGAAACAAGGACTCTGTGTACGCTGGCACCCGCCTGGCGCCCGCCTGGTCTTGGTCATCATGGCTCACGCCACGAGAACCTCGCGAGGTTTGCCTTGCCTTGATCTCTCCGCCCCTCGCGAGCCAACCTCGTGAGGCCGCTCCTAAGGAGGTCTTGTGTCGTCCGCCTCACGAGGCTTGGCCCCTCGCGAGGGTCTTGAATGCTTGTTGGTCAAGATGGGTCGTACAGGCCCACTTGCAGAGCCACGCCGCGGGCCGCAGGCAGGCAAGTCTGGGGACCCCCGTTCCCAGAACATCGACACACACCAACGACAAGAAGCATATGGCGACCTCCCTCGAGCAGTACGGGTGCCACCTCAGGCTCCAGCACCACAAGATCGTTGGGATTGATCTCGAGTGCAACAATAAGGCTGACGCGATGCAGAAACCCACCCTCGTCCAACTCTCCGTCGGCAAGACTCAGCCGGTGCTGCTCTTCCATGTGAGCGCCGCTGAAAGGTGCACCGTCTTCGACAACTTCCTCGCCGACCCCAGGTACACGTTTGCTGGCTTCTCCATCGGCGGCGACAAAACGAGGCTCGAGCGCGTCAATCTGGAGGTTGCTAACTTCGTCAACATCCAGAAGGAATGGAGGGTGCCCAAGGCCACAAAGGAGTTGGACTCCCTTGCAGACGTTGCAGGCATGCTCATCAACGACTACTACAACAACATGAAGAAGAAGATCAGCAACGAAGAACACAGCCGTTGGGCCACCCTGCCTCTGACCATGAGGCACATTGAGTACGCGGCAAAGGACACCTACACAGCACACGAGATATGGAACCATGTCACCCTCACCCAGGACGGGCTACGCCGTGCAAAGCTGGAGAAGGAGGAGCCCCCTAATAAGCGCGCCAGGAGTAGCTGGGGAGATGCTACCTGGTGAAGAAGCAGACGGTGCAGGCCAAGATCCAACATTGCTTGCGTCGTTTTAGATTTATCATTAAATTTGCTTTCTGTTGTTTGCTTATGTATCGTTAGTTTGCTTGTGATCATTTGCTTTTGCTAAACTTAGTTTGCTTGTCATACAGAATGGCTTGTATATGAACTTTGATTATGTTATGAAGAACTTTATTTAAGTTACAAAACTAGAGTTCAACATTAGAACATAATGTAGTGCACATAAATTATGTGAATCGAGCAGTGCATAAAAACGGACGAAGATGCAGTGCGCAAATAGGATGCATGCAGTGCAAAATGTGTACACCTAGAGTACAGGACTGTGAGGAATGCAGTGCACACATACCCAACAAAGCAGTGCACACCCGTACGCTAGAAAAAGAATACGTAAGAGGAAAAACACGAAAAGAAAATGCGACCAGCATGCAGTGCACAAAAATGCACCTGCATAAGTAGTGTAGAATGTGTTCACATGCACTACACAAACCTGATGAATGCAGTGCAAGATGAGTTACTAAGCAGTGCACACCCCTATATTTGAAAAAACACGTGAGAGGGAAAATACACCTGCAATACAGGACTCTAACGGATGCAGTGTACACATACCCAACAAAGCAGTGCACACCCATACGCTAGAAAAAGAATATGTAAGAGGAAAAACTATAAAGAAAAATGCCACCAGCATGCAGTGCACAAAAATTCACCTGCATATGTAGTGCGGAATGTGTGCACATCTAGTACACAAACTTCATGAATGCAGTGTAAGATGATTTACTAAGCAGTGCATGCCCTATATTTGAAAAAATACATGAGAGGGAAAATATTAAAAAAAATTACCACCCAGGTGCAACCGGCCCCAGCCAGGCTCGTAGTAGGTCTCCGCCCATAGTAGTAGAGTCGTTTTGAGCCACGATGCATGGGGCCGGGTACACATGGGCCGACAGGTCAGAGAGGATAGAGCAGCGAGCGCCGTGTATAAGCGCCCAAATAAGTAACAGAGGAGTTCAATACGGTTGCCTCGCCAGCGCTTATAAAGAGGTCGTGCGCGCTTTCCGCGGGCGAGGTGGGACTAAACATTCCCGCTCACGCACAGCGCAATAGCAAACCACCCGTACAAGCCGACTTGGGCCGAATGCGTCTTACACCCCAACGGACGCAGCACATTCTCACAGCCCAAAACCAACAAGCCCCGCGGCCCACAACTAGCACACAACTCCAGTTCCCTCGCACCTAAAAAAGATTCCCATATACCACGAAAAACCACGGCCCAATAAAAAATAAACAATAACAAGAAAATAAAAAAACAAACAAAGTCCACGCATTCCGTAGTTTGTTTTAATACGACAATGCAGTTCGCTAGATTCAAGTAAGCAGTGCTATTGCGTATCAAATGCATTTGTGCTACCTCTTGAGCACTGCGTTGGTTTTCCCTTGAAGAGGAAAGGGTGATGTAGCAAAGTAGCGTAAGTATTTCCCTCAGTTTTTGATAACCAAGGTATCAATCCAGTAGGAGGCCACGCACGAGTCCCTCGCACCTACACAAACAAATAAATCCTCACAACCAACGCAATAAAGGGGTTGTCAATCCCTTCATGGTCACTTACGAGAGTGAGATCTGATAGATATGATAAGATAATATTTTTGGTATTTTTATGATAAAGATGCAAAGTAAAATAAAAGGCAATGAAAATAGCGAAGTGTTGGATGATTAATATGATGGAAAATAGACCCCGGGGCCATAGGTTTCAGTAGTGGCTTCTCTCAAGAGCATAAATATTACGGTGGGTGAACAAATTACTGTTGAGCAATTGACAGAATTGAGCATAGTTATGAGAATATCTAGGTATGATCATGTATATAGGCATCACATCCGAGACAAGTAGACCGACTCCTGTCTGCATCTACTACTATTACTCCACACATCGACCGCTATCCAGCATGCATCTAGAGTATTAAGTTCATAAGAACAGAGTAACACTTTAAGTAAGATGACATGATGTAGAGGGATAAACTCATGCAATATGATATAAACCCCATCTTGTTATCCTCGATGGAAACAATACAATACGTGCCTTGCTGCCCCTACTGTCATTGCGAAAGGACACCGCAAGATTGAACCCAAAGCTAAGCACTTCTCCCATTGCAAGAAAGATCAATCTAGTAGGCCAAACCAAACTGATAATTCGAAGAGACTTGCAAACATAAGCAATCATACATAAAAGAATTCAGAGAAGATTCAAATATTGTTCATAGATAAACTTGATCATAAACCCACAATTCATCAGTCTCAACAAACACAACGCAAAAGAAGATTACATCAAATAGATCTCCACGAGAGAGGGGCAGAACATTGTATTGAGATCCAAAAAGAGAGAAAAGCCATCTAGCTAATAACTATGGACCCGAAGGTCTGAGGTAAACTACTCACACATCATCGGAGAGGCTATGGTGTTGATGTAGAAGCCCTCCGTGATCGATGCCCCCTCCGGCGGAGCTCCGGAAAAGGCCCCAAGATGGGATCTCACAGGTACAGAAGGTTGTGGCGGTGGAATTAGGTTTTTGGCTCCGTATCTAGTATTTTGTGGGTACGTAGGTATATATAGGAGGAAGAAGTACGTCGGTGGAGCAACATGGGGCCCATGAGGGTGGAGGGCGCGCCCCCTACCTCGTGCCTCCTGGTTGATGTCTTGATGTAGGGTCCAAGTCCTCTAGGTCACGTTCGTTCCGAAAATCACGTTCCCGAAGGTTTCATTCCGTTTGGACTCCGTTTGATATTCTTTTTCTGCGAAACTCTGAAATAGGCAAAAAACAGCAAATTTGGGCTGGGCCTCCGGTTAATAGGTTAGTCCCAAAAATAATATAAAAGTGTATAATAAAGCCCATTAATGTCCAAAACAGAATATAATATAGCATGAAACAATCAAAAATTATTGATACGTTGGAGACGTATGAAGCATCCCCAAGCTTAATTCCTGCTCGTCCTCGAGTAGGTAAATGATACAACAGAATTTTTGATGTGGAATGCTACTTGGCATAATTTCAATGTAATTCTCCTAATTGTGGTATGAATATTCAGATCCGAAAGATCCAAGATAAAAGTTTAATATTGACATAAAAGTAATAATACTTCAAGCATACTAACTAAGCAATTATGTCCTCTCAAAATAACATGGCCAAAGATAGTTTAACCCTACAAAATCATATAGTTTAGTCATGCTCCATTTTCGTCACACAAGAATGCTCTCATCATGCACAACCCCGATGACAAGTCAAGCAATTGTTTCATACTTTAGTAATCTCAATTTTTTTCAACCTTCACGCAATACATGAGCGTGAGCCATGGATATAGCACTATGGGTGGAATAGAATATAATGATGGGGGTTATGTGGAGAAGACAAAAAAGGAGAAAGTCTCACATCAACGCGGCCAATCAATGAGCTATGGAGAGGCCCATCGATTGATGTTAATGCAAGGAGTAGGGATTGCCATGCAACGGATGCACTAGAGCTATAAATGCATGAAAGCTCAACAAAAGAAACTAAGTGGGTGTGCATCCAACTTGCTTGCTCACGAAGACCTTGGGCATTTGGGGAAGCCCATTGTTGGAATATACCGGCCATGTTTTATAATGAAAAATTCCCACTAGTATATGAAAGTGATAAAACAAGAGACACTCTATCATGAAGAACATGGTGCTACCTTGAAGCACAAGTGTGGAAAAAAAGGATAGTAGCATTGTCCCTTTTTATTTATTTATATATATATATATATATATAATTTTTTTAGGGCCTTCTCTTTTTTTGGCCTTTCTCTCTTTTTTTATTGGGACAATGCTCTATGAATGATGATCATCACACTTCTATTTATTTACAACTCAATGATTACAACTCGATACTAGAACAAAGTATGACTCTATATGAATGCCTCAGCGGTATACCGGGATAGCAATGAATCAAGAGTGACATGTATGAAAATTATGAACGGTGGCTTTGCCACAAATACAATGTCAACTACATGATCATGCAAAGCAATATGACAATGATGAGCGTGTCATAATAAACGGAACGGTGGAAAGTTGCATGGCAATATATCTCGGAATGGCTATGGAAATGCCATAATAGGTAGGTATGGTGGCTGTTGTGAGGAAGATATAAGGAGGTTTATGTGTGAAAGAGCGTATCATATCACGGGGTTTGGATGCACCGGCGAAGTTTGCACCAACTCTCAATGTGAGAAAGGGCAATGCACGGTACCGAAGAGGCTAGCAATGATGGAAGGGTAAGAGTGCGTATAATCCATGGACACAACATTAGTCATAAAGAACTCACATACTTATTGCAAAAATCTACAAGTCATCAAAAAACAAGCACTACGCGCATGCTCCTAGGGGTATAGATTGGTAGGAAAAGACCATCGCTCATCCCCGACCACCACTCCTAACGAGGACAATCAAAGAACACCTCATGTTTCAAATTTGTTACATAACGTTTACCATACATGCATGCTACGGGACTTGCAAACTTCAACACAAGTATTTCTCAAATTCACAACTACTCAACTAGCACAACTTTAATATCACTACCTCCATATCTCAAAACAATCATCAAGCATCAAACTTCTCTTAGCATTCAACACACTCATAAGAGAGTTTTTTACTAGTCTTGAATACCTAACATATTATGATTAATTTCCCAATTTAAGCAAATTACCATGCTGTTTAAGACTCTCAAAATAATATAAGTGAAGCATGAGAGAATAATAGTTTCTATAAAACAAAACCACCGCCATGCTCTAAAAGATATAAGTGAAGCACTAGAGCAAAAACTATATAGCTCAAAGGATTTAAGTGAAGCGCATCGAGTATTCTAATAAATTCTGAATCATGTGTGTTTCTCTCAAAAGGTGTGTACAGCAAATATGATTGTGGTAAACTAAAAAGCAAAGACTCAAATCATACAAGACACTCCTAGCAAAACACATATCATGTGGTGAATAAAAATATAGCTCCAAGTAAAGTTACCGATGGAAGTAGACGAAAGAGGGGATGCCTTCTGGGGCATCCCTAAGCTTTGGCTTTTTGGTGTCCTTAGATTATCTTGGGGTGCCATGGACATCCCCAAGCTTAGGCTCTTGCCACTCATTGTTCCATAATCCATCAAATCTTTCACCCAAAACTTGAAAACTTCACAACACAAAACTCAGCAGAAAATCTCGTGAGCTCCGTTAGCGAAAGAAAACAAAACACCACTTCAAGGTACTGTAATGAACTCATTCTTTATTTAAATTGGTGTTAAACCTACTGTATTACAACTTCTCTATTGTTTATAAACTATTTTACTAGCCATAGATTCATCAAAATAAGGAAACAACACGCGAAAAACAAAATCTGTCAAAAACAGAACAGTCTGTAGTAATCTGTAACTAATGCAAACTTGTGGAACTCCACAAATTCAGCCAAAATAGGACGACCTAGACAATTTGTTTATTGATCAGCAGCAATTGGAATCAATATTTTATCACGTTCTGGTGATTTTTAACAATTATTTTTGTTAACAGAAAGTTTCTGGAATTTTCAGCAAGATCAAATAACTATCATCCAAGAAGATCCTATAGGTTAAACTTGGCACAAACACTAATTAAAACATAGAAACACATCTAACCAGAGGCTAGATCAAATATTTATTCCTAAACAGAAGAAAAAAGCAAAAAAATAAAAATAAAACTGGGTTGCCTCCCAACAAGCGCTATCGTTTAACGCCCCTAGCCAGGCATAATAGCAAGGATGGATCTTGGTATTGCCATCTTTGGTAGGCAATCCATAAGTGGCTCTCATTATAGATTCATATGGTAATTTTATTTTCTTTCTAGGAAAGTGTTCCTTGCCTTTCCTTAACGGAAATTGGAATCTAATATTTCCTTCCTTCATATCAATAATTGCACCGATCGTTCTAAGGAAAGGTCTACCAAGAATAATAGGACATGAAGGATTGCAATCTATACCAAGAACAATAAAATCTACAGGCACATAATTCCTATTTGCAATAATAAGAACATCATTAATTCTTCCCATAGGTTTCTTAATGGTGGAATCCGCAAGGTGCAGGTTTAAAGAGCAATCATCAAAATCATGGAAACCTAGCAAATCGCACAAACTTTTTGGGATCGTGGAAACACTAGCACGCAAATCACATAAAGCATAGCACTCATGATATTTAATTTTAATTTTAATAGTAGGTTCCCACTCATCATAAAGTTTCCTAGGGATAGAAACTTCCAACTCAAGTTTTTCTTCATAAGATTGCATCAAAGCATCAACGATATGTTTAGTAAAAGCTTTATGTTGGCTATAAGCATGTGGAGAATTTAGCACGGATTGCAACAAGGAGATACAATCTATCAAAGAGCAATTATCATAATTAAATTCCTTGAAATCCAAAATAGTGGGTTCATTAATATCTAGAGTTTTGATCTCTTCAATCCCACTTTTACCAATTTTTGCATCAAAATCTGAAGACTCCGAATTTTTGGAACGCCTTCTAGGTAAAGGTGGATCATATTCAGTCCCATCATTATTAAGATTCATGTTGCAAAACATAGATTTAATAGGGGACACATCAATAACTTTTAGATCTTCATCTTTATTTTCGTAAAAATTAGAAGAACACGCTTTCACAAAGCAATCTTTCTTAGCACGCATCCTAGCGGTTCTTTCTTTGCACTCATCAATGGAAATTCTCATGGCTTTGAGAGACTCATTGATATCATGCTTAGGTGGAATAGATCTAAGTTTCAAAGAATCAACATCGAGAGAAATTCTATCAACGTTCCTAGCCAATTCATCAACTTTAAGCAATTTTTCTTCAAGCAAAGCATTGAAATTCTTTTGTGAATTCATAAATTCTTTAACACTAGTCTCAAATTCAGAAGGCATCTTATTAAAATTTCCATAAGAATTGTTGTAGGAATTACCATAATTATTGGAGGAGTTACTAGGGTATGGCCTAGGATTAAAGTTTCCTCTATATGCGTTGTTACCAAAATTATTCCTACCAACAAAATTCACATCCATAGATTCATTATTATTCTCAATCAAAGTAGACAAAGGCATGTCATTAGGATCAGAAGAAACATTTTTACAAGCAAATAATTTCATAAGTTCATCCATCTTTCCACTCAAAACATTAATTTCTTCTATCACATGCACTTTTTTATTAGTAGATCTTTCAGTGTGCCATTGAGAATAATTAACCATAATATTATGTAGGAGTTTAGTAGCTTCTCCTAAAGTGATTTCCATAAAAGTGCCTCCCGCGGCCGAATTTAAAAGATTTCTAGAAGCAAAATTGAATCCGGCATAAAAAATTTGTATGATCATCCACAAATTCAAACCATGTGTAGGACAATTACGTATCATTAATTACATCCTCTCCCAAGCTTGTGCAACAAGTTCATGATCAAGTTGCTTAAAATTCATAATACCGTTTCTAAGAGAGATGATCTTAGCGGGAGGAAAATACTTAGAGATAAAAGCATCTTTGCACTTATTCCAAGAATCAATACTATTTTTAGGAAAAAATAATACAATATATGTTCCTATTTGCTTTAGCTCCCCCTCATTGTGAGCATGAAATGATTAACACATGTGAAACAACCATAACAATATTTCATAGCCACACAGCGATCAAGTACCATATGCAGCATACATAAAAAGTTTGAATAATAGCTAACACAAATAGCCAACATATAGCATGACCACACTAAGATACTACGTCTCCCCCTTTGATAGCAACAAGTAAAAAGGGGCGAAGAACTAGAAGAACTCTGTCACTCCTGGCAGATGTCATCATTATCATCAAAGAACTCGGTATACTCATCACGAGACGGGAAACCGAAGGTGGAAGAGGATGGAGCTGCGGGAATCGGATCGTCATCACTCACAGGACTCCCATGGTCGCGAAGGCACTGCTTGAGCTGGTTCTTGGAGATGATAAGGCGCTTCTGAACATCATAGTTTTGCTGACAGTTGAAACTGATTGCCTTCATGATAGCAGACTAAGCCTTGCCCAAGAACGAGGCAAGACGTCCACGAGGAGCAGTTGAGGAGGAAGGCACGGAGGAACCCGTGGGATGAGACCCACCAGCAGACTTCCTAGGCGGTCGAGGTGCAGCAGCCGGTGCAGGAGTGGCCATGCGCATATGAATAGGAGGCTTCCAAATGGAATGCACAATGGTCTTAGCAACCTCAAATGGAGCAGTGTGATCAATTATTGCCTGAATGAATGGAGCATGAGGGAATTGGCACGTCTGAAGAAAACTGGAGAGACAGATCTCATGCCAAATATAGTGGGCTGTGTCAAGAGGCTCAGTAGGTGCATCATGCATACGGACCATCAAATCAATGCAGTAGTTGCGAGCCCTTGAGCGATCTCCCTTCTTAGGATAGAGAGTGTGAAGCACACACTGATAGAGAATGTAGTAGGGAGACCGGAAATTGGATGTCTCATTGGGTGGATATGCACGTTCCTCTGGAGTGAGCTCAGAGATAGGCTTAAGAAGAGACATGCAAGCATCAATCCATTTGGGCCTATAGTGAGGATCCGTACTATGGATGTGATGCCACACCGGAGAAGCCCAAAATCTGAACGAAACGGTCATAGGTGATGCTCAGCATAGTTTCATCAGTCATCCATGTGAGAGTGTTGTCTGCCCAAAGAAGCGGGTGGCATAGAACTGAAGGATGGCAGCTTCATTCCAATCACACTTGAAGGTCATTGCTTGAACTAGAGTCATATCATCAATGATCTTGACCGTGTTGTCAGGGAACATAGCAGGATGATCATGCATGAACTAAAGATCCAGGTATTTACGAGGAGCAAGTCAACGACCGTGGACAAAGCTAGAGTAAAGATCTTGCTGCATGCGAGTATGAAAACGAGGATCCTCGGCATCAGCCACCATCTCATATTGGTTGGTATCTCATCAGAACCCAAGGTATGGACCAGTCCCCACGGTGGTGAAGTCGTGTGTGAGGCGGTCCCCGCTGAAAGGAAGCTCCATTGAGATGCGACGACCATGGACCACGGGCATTGCAGGACCACGGACTTGAGGCATAGGGGCCCTCCTAGTGCCCGGCTTGGAGTGACCAACAGAGCGTCTTGGCGCAATATCCACTTCTTCCTCCCCAACATAATCCGCATCGTCCAGATCAGAAACCGACGGAGTTGGAGATGCTGCCCGACGCTTGTTTTTGGGACCGGTGGTAGTCTTCTTCTTAGGTCGAGCATGTTCCTCAGAGTCGGCTGAACCTTGCCGACGATCGACTGAAACAGGTACATGTAAACGATACCGATGAGAAGGAGTCAAAAAGGTATGAACAAGGATAAGAACAAATTAAACATTGGGGATGTGAACATTTTCGAACATTACCATAGGACAAGGAAAAGTGGTAGATCAAAACATTAGCATGCCCATGATTAAGTTGTTTAGCCAAGTAGATAGAGAGGAATTTAGGCTAGGCAAGTGACATTGCATCTCATAAGAAGATATAAATATCAAAATTGTCATGAGAGATAGCGAAAACCTAGAATGGTTGGGCCAAACAAGGAGATAGGCAAGATTAGATAGCAACCATACCCCGGGAAGAAGGAGCAGGGCCGCGTTGCTTGGTACGCGCCATGAAGAACTCCGGCGGCCGATCCACAAGTTGACACCCGAACCGGCCCTTCCCGAGTGATTCACACCACAAACCAGAGAATGGATTGGATGGAAACGTAGATCGGGAGGAGATGAGGGTGAGGGCAAAAGATCGGGGCCGGAGGATGGAGGAGATGGCCCGGGCAGCGCCGGAGCACAGCCCGGCGGTGGCAGCTCTTTAGGATAGATGGGGAGAGCAAGGGAGAATGGGGAACTGCCCCCCAAATCCCGAGCCCTCCCTCGTTTTGTGTATCTGTGGGCGACGGGACGGACATCCGGGGTCCAACCCCGGATATCGGGCGAATAGAGGTCAGAGAGCAAAATCCAGGGCCCGGATGTCCGACTAAGGCCCAGATGTCCAGCCACTGGTGGTGCTCGATGGGATTTTTAGCAACAAAAACCTGCCAGGGCCCAGATGTCCGGCTAAGGAGCCGGATGTCCGGCCACTGGACAGAGAGCCCAAGCAGGGGAAGATTTTGTAAGGTCCAACTAAGATATTTTGATAAAGGCTCAGCCAAGGAGATTTAGAGTTTGTAGGGATGAAAACTTGACTAATCTATGGCCATACTAAGATGAGCAGTAATAACCCAACAATATTAAGTAAAGAAAGGTCCATATACGCAATCTACGAGCAGTGACTGAGGTCACCATGTTTGAGTAAAAGGGACATAGTACCGCAAAAATCTCGACTTTGGGTACATAGTCAGGACTCCATCATTTAAAGCACCATAGTTCGAAAACCGTGATAACTTTGAGAGTGTTTGTTCTATTTAAGCATTACACTGGTGCGCGTCGGTATGTACATCCCACACGGTGAATCCCGGAAAAACATTTCCGTAGGTATGTACATCCCACACGGTGAATCCCAGAAAAACATTTCTGTAGGTGCGTACATCCCACACGGTGAATCCCAGAAAAACATTTCTGTAGGTATGTACATCTCAGACGGTGAATCCCAGAAAAACATTTTCGTAGGTATGTATATCACACACAGTCAATCCAAGGAATATGTTTCCGTTCTTGTGTACATCCCACACAGTCAATCCAGGGAAAACGTTTCCGTTCATATCTACATCCCACACAGTTTTATGTGTAGGCTCGTGTGTGAAAGGTGTAACTATCACACACGCTCTGCCTTGATTAACTATTTGCTTTTATCAACTACATCACACACGATTTGATGAAGAAAACTGTGTGGCATTTGGCTATCCATCACAAGCGCTTTTACTGCTAGAACCGTTTGCAAAGGTCCATGACACATTTAGCAGGTTCACTAGTTTACAATTAATAATTCCAGTATTACGCAAATTCACATTTCATATCGAACAAATGTGTGCCAGTTTCATATCAGGCACATAAATATATTATACCATCACAGTACGATAGCTACATGAAAACAGCACAGTACAACACATAGCTAGTTCAACTTCATAAGAACAATATATTCATTTCCCTAATCAAGATCATCCAGGCTCATCTTATCCACCTCTGCTTTCAGTTCAGTAAGAACCGGTTGACGATGACATGTACCTAGGGTAGGGTCATAGGCCTGGCCTATACACCCTACCCAAGGACACTACCCTAGAGTCAAAGACATCCAAAATACAACAGAAGAAACCGACTGAGTTCACCAAGGAGTGCAATCCACTCAACCTACCCGATAACTCGGATATCCCAATTCCATTCGACCAAGATGAAGTCACTCGACCATAAAAGAAACCACTCGGAATACATAAGGCCTAACGTCACTCAGGATGGCAACGGTCAAGCATTCACTCTGTAGTCTTAAAGATCATTTATAACTCTTTATGACCGGCGTTACCAGTAACGCCCTGTCTTAATGTACATCGAACCCTATGTAACGTGGGCTGGCTGGGTCCTGACGCACTCTATATAAGCCACCTCCTCCACCGGCGCAAGGGTTCACACCCACTATATTGGGGTCCTGGCGCACTCTATATAAGCCACCCCCTCCACTGGCACAAGCGTTCACACCCACTATAACTCTCACGCATAATCTAGTCGACCAAGCCTTTGGGCATCGAGACGTAGGGCTGTTACTTCCTCCGAGAAGGGCCTGAACTCATAAATCTTGCATACACAACCTCGCCGTAGCTAGGATCTTGCCTCCTCCTACGTACACACTATTCTACTGTCAGACTTACTCCCACGACAGTTGGCGTCCACCTTGGGGCAGGTGTCTTAGCGACTTACGGTGAGGTTGCAATTTTTCCGATCTCCATCAACATGGTTTCCGGCGGTGGTCTGGCTTTGGGCCGCGAGATCCGACTTGGCGCGCTCGTCTTCATCGCCGAGACTCTGCTTGGCTCCAAGTGACTCCTCTCGACGTCGAGACGCTCCCTGTCCTTGGAGCGACGTACTTTCGTGCATGCCCTCGTGGCGTCCTTTTGCGGCAGCCGTCGACCCAGTATCGGTCGGCTACCGCGACATCCTCGCTCCCCACTGCTCGTCGTTGTAAGCGATCTGGTCGATCGCAGCTTCAACGGTGGGTGAAGCATGCGGTGGCCCGCCAGTCGGCCACCCCTCAGGTCACGGCAATCGAGCCCGACGAATCTCTCTACGGACTGTTGGACCTGTGGACTGGTTCCGCAGAGACTATGTCTTGAGTGCATGAGCAACGACCCGGCGGTAGAGGTCTTGATGGTCTTCACGCCGTGTAGGCGCCTAGTTTCCATCGCAGTGGCGGCGGCGATGGTCGCCGCGGTCCGTTGTGCGGTCATGACGAGTATCACCCCGAAGCCCTCACTTCGGAGCAGAGGGATGAGCTGCATTATCGAAACATGGAGGCGCTCCAGAGCCCCATCATCGGAGAGACCTCTGAGGCTCGGGCCTTGGAGACTGCACGCCTGGCCACTTTGGCTAAGCGCGCGCGTCTGGAGAACCTCCAACATTCACTCGACAAGCGCGCTCGACGACAGATCCCCGAATCAAGTCGACGACACCGACAGTTGTTTCCGCTTGAACCTCAGGTATACCGCACTCCGATCCAGAATCTTATAGCTGCAGCCCATATAGCAAAGTCGATTCAGCCGTCCCAATCAGAGGCTCGAAGAGGTTTGATGCAGATCCGAGCGCTGCTCCGGGCAGAAGGTGAGCAAAACACAACCATTTCTCAGTCGGGCAACAGGATCCACAGCAGGTCCGTGGTGGTGGACACAGTCCAGTCGGCTCACAGCCCATGTTCGGCTCCGCAGCGTGTGGGTCGTGGGCACCACCAAGAGCAGTACCCGGGTTGGAACCACGAGCAGTATGACCATCGACTCGGCCGGGATGACCGCCGTCGAGTGCCAACGCCGCCTCCGAGGGGCGGATAGTATGTGCCCCGGCAGTACGATGACAAACACCCGTATAGCGATGAGCGAAGGGTGCCAATCGATCCAAGAGAGACCAGGTTTGATGCAAGGTCAATTATTGTACAAGGTCTGGTCGACAGAAACCGGGCACACAGAGAAGGTCAAGATAGGAATCACCCGAGTGGAAGCAGAGTTCACGTGTCTGGGCTTGAATGTTTCAGCAGAGCCATCAGAGCTGCTGAGATTCCACCCAACTTCAGGTTGGCGATGGGAGTGAGCAAGTTCACCGGTGAGTTGAAGCCCGACACTTGGCTAGAGGATTACCGAGTGGCTGTGCAGATTGGCGGTGGCAATGACGATGTAGCCATGAAGCATCTCCCCCTCATGTTGGAGGGATCAGCCAGAGCTTGGTTGAATCAGTTGGCTCCCGGTAGTACTTGCAAATGATCTGCAGGGCTGACTGAATTACAGCATTGTGCCCAGAAACCGAATGAAACCTTAAGAGATTACATCCAGAGGTGGACCACTCTTCATCATGCGGTGGAAAATGTGTGACAACACCAAGCAGTTTGCGCCTTCAAGGAGGGTATTCGGTACAGAGAGCTTACCCTGAAATTCGGTCAGACAGGAGATATGACCCTGGCCCGAATGATGGAAATAGCCATTCGGTACGCTAACGGCGAAGAAGAAGACCGACTCCGTAGTGGCAAGAACAAACCAGTCACCTAGGACAACGGAGCAGGAAATTCCAATCGGAAGCAGAAGTGCAAAGCAAACTCGCAGGTCCTGGTGAGGCCGCAGTTGTGACCCAAGGAAAATTCAAAGTATCGGCGTTCTGGGAACGTGGGTCCCCAGACTTGCCTACCTGCGTCCCACAGCATGGCTAAGCAGCAGGCCGTATGGCCCATCTTCATCAGCAAGACACCCAAGACCCTCGCGAGGGTCCAAGCCTCGCGAGGCGTATGACCCAAAACCTCCTCTGGAGTGGCCTAGCCAGGAAGGCTCACGAGGAGCGGAGATATCAAGGCGAGGCAAACCTCACGAGGCTCTCGTGACGTGAGCCATGACGAACGGTACCAGGCGGGTGCCAGGCGGGCGCCGGTGCGCGCAACGTCCTTATTTCCTCTTTGGTGCTAAGGAGGCCAGCGCAGGCGAAGAGTACCGAGGCATCAGGCAAAGGTTGCCATATTGGTGCAACGAGACCAAGAACAGGAGGACGGCCAGGCGGAGGTCATCGTGGAGCCCAAGACGGCGTCACCCCAGGGCTTTTCGCAGGCGGAGACCGCTTTTGTCAGGATAGCTTGTACTAGCTGTCCCCCTTCAAATTTGCCCGCCGTTGTTGGCTCCCTTCTCGCTCGATATTTGGGAAGAGGACTAGGGCCTATATAAGTAGAGCTAGCCACCACAGTAGAGGCAAGTGGAACTGGACAAATCCTCACCGTGGAGCCCAAGATGGCGTCACCCTAGGGCTTTTCGCGGGCGGAGACCGCTTTTGTCAGGATAGCTTGTACTAGCTGCCCCCCTTCAAATTTGCCCGCCGTTGTTGGCTCCCTTCCCGCTCGATATTTGGGAAGAGGACCAGGGCCTATATAAGTAGAGCTAGCCACCACAGTAGAGGCAAGTGGAACTGGACAAATCCTCACGCCACAAGTTCACAAGCACAAGAACACCTCAACCTCAGGAGGCTGTTCTTCCCTTGTACTGTTCATCATCAGCCTAAGAGGCAATCCACCACCACCACACTGGAGTAGGGTATTACACCACAATGGTGGCTCGAACCAGTATAAACCTCGTGTCTTCGTCTCCCGTAGGTGGGCCACCTCGTCGTTCTCCGTCTCCCGCCGCCAACGCTGCCACCGGCTCGGCGGGGAACGAGCAGCAAGCGTCCTCGCTGCTTCCTTCGGTGCGGCAAGACGGCCGCACTGCTACTCCATCGCTTACCCCTGCCGGTTCCTCGTCTCACGCGCACCGCGCTCCCATGGAGGCACAGGCCGCACTCATCGCAGCGAACGAGCTCCTGCGTTACTGCCCCGTCGACGACATCTATGAGGAGTGGCTCGACCGCGTCGCCGAGCTCGTCCGTGCCGCAGGGGGCTCTCCGGCGCCGTCCCACTCTCTGCCTCCCCCTCAAGCAGCCGTGGGCGATGGGGCTCATGGCATGCCTCCACCACCTCAACCCCAAGACGGTGCCTAGGCACCAAGGCGCGCGCCTCCGCGGCATGAGCCACCGCACCCGGCGCCCGCGCGTGAAGAAAGAAGCTGCCAAGAAATCCCGCGGCCGTGAGAAGCTGCGCCGGCGCTCCCCGCGCCACCTCGACAAGACCGTGTGCCGCCTGCAGTGGCGCAGCGCGGACCTCGCCAAGACCAAGCTCCACCTCAGAAACGGGCCCCGGCGACCACGGCCGGTTGCCGCGCCTTCACCCCCGAGCTGCGTAGCGTCGCCTGGCCAGGCAAGTTCAAACCAGATCTGCCTCCTCGCTACGACGGCACCGCCGACCACGCGGAGTTCCTGGAGCTCTACGAGCTGAGCATCGAAGCGGCCAACGGCGACGAAAAAGTCATGGCGAACTGGTTTCCCATGGCTCTCAAGGATGGGGCCCGCTCCTGGCTCCTGAACCTGCAGCACGGCTCGATCTCCTCCTGGGACGATATGCGCGACCGCTTCGTGGCCAACTTCCAGGGCACTCGCGACCGCCCACCGGCCGTGGGTGATCTACACCGCATCAAGCAACAACCAGGAGAGACCCTCCAGAAGTACATCCAGCGCTTCAACAACACCCGCGGCAAGATCCCCAAGGTCACGAACGAAGCCATCATCTCCGTGTTCTCAGACGGCGTCCGTGACGTCAAGATGAAGGAAGAGCTCGCTATCCACGAGGAGCTCTGCACATCTCAGGAGCTGTTCAACCTGGCGATCAAGTGTGCAAGAGCAGAGGAGGGGCGTCTCTCTCTCCTTGAGCTGCCAGCTGCAGGAGCGGAGGAGAAGAAGGCCAAGGCCAAGGACGTGATGCGCAAAGAGGCAGTGTTGCTCACAGCGGAGCCCGACACCAAGCGAGGCAGAGATCAGCCCGAGTAGTCCAAGAACGGCCGACCATTCTGCGCCTTCCACAACCTGAACACCCACAACACCAGCGACTGCCAAGAGCTCAGAGCCATATGGGAAGGACGCTACGGTCGACGCCCCGAGCGCAACGACCGGGGCTACGGCCGCGGAGGAGGACACGGAGGCGGACGCTGGGACGATCGTGGCCCGCGCCAGGAGTGGCGCGACCGGCCTCGTGAGGACCGCTGGCAGGACCAACCTCGCGAGGGCGCCTGGAGGGACCAGCCTCGTGAGGATCGCCCCCAGGGCAACGCCGGTCTTCCTCCGCTGCCGGTGCCAAGGAGGAACGACGACCACCACCAGGACGAAGGGGCTGGGGGCTTCCAGGAGCCGTGTGCGATCGCCTGCATCTTGGGCGGTGCCCAGGCCCCAGCCTCTCAGCGCATCTTCAAACAGTTCGCTCGCGAGGTGAATGCGGTGCTCCCCAAGCTCTAGGCCACGCGCCCGCTCAGGTGGTCCCAATGTGCCATCACCTTCAACTCGGCAGACCAGCTCAAGTGCGTAGCCACCGCTGGCGCCCTCCCTATGTTGTGCTCCCTAGTCATCAGCAATGTGCAAGTCACCAAGACCCTCATCGATGGCAGCGCAGGGCTCAACGTCCTGTCCGTCGACACGTTCGACAACCTCCAAGTGCCATATGAGCAGCTCCAGCCAACCAAGCCTTTCTCAGGAGTGACCGACGGTTCCACCACACCGATAGGGCAGGTCCGCCTGCCTGTCACCTTCGGGGAGCGCAAGAACTATCGCACCGAGCTCATTGACTTCGATGTCGCGCACATCCGCCTGCCGTACAATGCCATCCTCGGGTATCCAGCCCTGGCCAAGTTCATGACAGTCACTCATCATGGCTACAACGTTCTCAAGATGCCAGGAAGCGGAGGAATCATCACGGTCCCGTGTGAAGAGAGGGATGCGGTGTGCTCCCTTGAGCGCGCCTTTCAAGCCGTAGCAGTCGACGACCCCGACAGCAGAAGTGAAGGCCCTCCGGAGGCCATCCCCAAGAAGAAGCAGCTGCGCCGAGCAGGATCCCAGAAGGGCGGCGACGCAGCTGGAGCCTCGTCAGGATCAGCGCCCGCTCCAGGGGCACCTCCCTCTGTCGCATAGGAAGGCGCACCCGGCGCCCTCCTCGGGCAGGGCTCGGGGGCTCTCTTCTGGAGGGCCACAGACCTTGCCAACCTCACGAGGGAGGTGCTTTGGCACCACTTGGAGGCGTGCTTCGCGGCACGTTTCCCTCAGGAGAACACAGGGCAAGGAGTGCCCACCACCCAGGAGTTCATCACCAATACCACCCAGGAACTACAAGAAGCAAGAGTCATGCGCGGCCACAGCCGCTCACATGGCGCGGCTCCTCATCCAGGCGAGGATGCCGGGCTGCATGTCTGCGTCGACATCCTAGGGCTCAACAGGGCCGCATCTCAGGAGCGCTTCTGGCCATCGCGTGAGGGCCGCTGCGAGGGCCCGCCACACAGCTACGTTCGCATGCCCTTCGGCTTGCCGGGCGTGGCATGGGCCTATCAGCGCAACATGCGATAAGTCCTGGCGGCTCAGGAGGCCAGGTTCCACACCGTCCTGGAGGAGATGGAGACGGCCTTCAGGGAACCTCCTGACCCCCAGAGCCTCCCGAGGCTCAGGGCCCCGGTGGCTCATGAGGAGTCATTCCTTCAACACGCGGCTTCAGCTGCACCAACTCTACTTCGTCTACAGAACCAGGTGATATCTTCCAAGTTCGTTTAAGCTGGGAGCGCCCCTCGTGGTGCATTATTCCCAGGCCGCATGGGTCCGTCCCTGTGGCATGTATCCCTTTCGCTTAAGTCCTTAGCTTACCTTGCTGGGGGCGCCCCTCGGGCTGCATCATCCCCAAGCCGCTCGGGCCAGACCCGGTGGCGTGTATCTTCCTGCATTTATCCAAGTTGATCTGCTCTTCATGCTTAACCTGCCAGCGGCTATCGCCCGCTCGATTGCCGCCCGCCACGGGCCTGTTCTTCCCATGCAATTCGCTTGCACGTTAAAAGGGGGGCTCCTGAGCATCGCGACTCAGGAGCTCTTACTGGCTCTCCAGCCCTCACCCCCTGGCCTTGACCACGGCATCGCGACCTGGCATACCAGCGGCGGCTGAGCTCGCTCGAGGGCCGGGACCTGAGGACGTAGAGTGCTTGGATCTAACTGCCTTGCAGGAACACACAGTCACCAAGACTCAAGACGAGGCGCAGCCCGCCTTGAGGTAGGGCCTCGTGATTCCCGCGCTGGCTCACGAGTGCCCAGATACACCTCGCAGCCCTGCCGTGCAAGCCACGTGTCAGGTCGGGGCTGTACACGCCCCGGGGGCTCCTCCCGGAGGAGGGCCCCCATCCCACGCCCAAGTGGAAGCACCATGCTCCGTGCTGGCTGTCGACACTGCCGAGGAGCGGCTATGCCCCTGCACAAGTGGAAGCACTATGCTCCGCGCTGGTGATAAACAACTGAGGGCGACCCCACGGTCGTGCCAACCTCAGGGAGCCTAGAGCTCAGCGCCCAGCCTTACCGCAACGCCTCCCCTCGGGAAAGCCACGCTTGGGGGCTGGGCACGGGGGCTGCACTCGAGTCACGCCCAAGCGCACGCCACCTAACCAGGTCCCCAAACCTGGGCATCGCACGCCCCTCTCGAGGCCTCGGCGAGGGCAGGTATGGGAATTGTTTGCACGTCAAGGGGGACTCCTGAGCATCGCGACTCAGGAGCCTAACTGGCCACGTAGCCCCTCACTCCTTGGTCCGTCCTGGTCTTCGGTCGGCCCAATGGCGGTTGAGGCATGCGCGGGGCCGGGCCCTGCCGACGTAGAACATTAATCTACCCCCACGAACTCTCCCTATATGATGTTTGCGCGTCAAGGCGGACTCCTGAGCATCGCGACTCAGGAGCCTAACTGGTCACGTAGCCCCTCACTGCTTGGTCCGTCCTAGTCTCCGGTCGGTCCAATGGCGGTTGAGGTATGCGCAGGGCCGGGCTCTGCCGACGCAGAACGCAAAGCAAATTGGAAGGAAATCGCGAAATCTCGGAGCAAATATTACAAGCATATTGTCCTCACAATACCAAATAAAAGTCTAAACGCCTCCACGAGGCCTGTTACAATGTCGCAGGAACGGAATGGGAAGAATGGCCACGGGTCACCTCTAGACGTCACCGTCGCCAGCGGAAGGCGCTCCCTCGTGATCGGTTTTGTCTTCAGCACCAGCCGCAAGGTCGACGACGCCGGACAGAGGAGCGGAGACAAAGCCGCGGAACCTCCTCAGCAAGGCCCCCACCTGATCCTGCACAGCCGTGGCAGCCGCCTCGCACTGATCTTCAGCTACAGGCTCCAGCAGCTCGTCAAGGCAAGCGTTGGGGTCGCGAAGGTGCAGGTGGCTAAAGATGCGAGTCAGCGCGGCTGAAGACAGGACGCGAGCTTCTGCCTCCGCCATGGGACCGAGACCATCAACGACCTCCTCAAGCGCCTTCACCATGAGAGGAAGCAGCTGGGCGGGGCCGTCCTCGTCGGTGTCTAGAGGCTTCTCCAGGGATAATAAATACTGGCGGCCAAGCGAGGGTCTGAATGACGCCTCGAGCGGAAACTGCAGAATAGTAATACTGGTGCCAAACGAATGTCTGAAAGACTCCTCGAGAGGAAAATGCGGAATAATAATACAGGTGCCAAACGAGTGTCTGAAAGACTCCTCGAGCGGAAAATGCGGAATAATAATGCTGGTGCCAAACGAGTGTCTGAAAGACTCCTCGAGCGGAAAATGCGGAATAATAATGCCACAGTCGGGCGTCGGGGCAACACCACATAAAGGGCTTATAACAGAAAGTAAAGACAGTGCATGCCGCAGTCGGACGTTTGAGCGACATCACATAAAGGGCTTATATCGAAAGTGAGAAACGAGTACACGCCACAGTCGGACGTCTGCGCGACGTCTCATAAAGGGCTTATATCACAACTCATTAATACAATAGCTCGGAGACATAAATTATCACAAGCATGAGACACAAAAATAAAGTTAGTCCATCAATTGGAATAACAATAAATCTGAGATTTTACCGCTTGAGCTTGTTCACCGGGGCAAGATTTTCACACGGATAGATTTGGACATAAAGTCTACATTACTGATCATGGATACGATGATTTGGAAAGAATTGACTCTGCAGAGTTTGTACTTAACCACAGCCAACGGATTTCAGTAGTCACGGGGACTAGTTCCGTCTACGGTGTTCTGGAAGGAACACGTCTAACCAGTACACACCCAATTTAACCATCCGAAGCCAGGGATCACCCTCGGCAACATTCAGGAAAAACCCTGAGTCGGGGAGGCTACAACCTCGCGTAGCATGGGATCAAATTTCTATACGCGCGCTATAAGGGGGTGCCCCCCCTCTTGGTCCCAACCGGAAACACCCATGCCCCCTGACCGAATGACTGGCTTTAATCCTGGGCCAAGGTACCATCATCCCGGCCTCTCTGTTTGGTGTGTACACGGAAAGAGGTTACCAACTTACTAAACAGTATCCTGGCAATGAGACATGTGGTAGCACGGAAAGGGGAAGGGACGATAACACGGCTCCAACCATGTTAACGTCGGAAAAGTCGGATGACACAAGGCTGGCATGCTACAACAGTACCACCTTGCTGCCCTTCATGTCACCACATGATTAGGCCACCTCTCATCAGAGGTCATCGCAACTTTGGAACATGCGGGGAAAAGATCGATAACGTGGCTCCAACCACGTTAACGTCGAAGAGAGTCGGATGACACAAGGCTGGCATGCTACAACAGTACCACCTTGCTGCCCTTCATGTCACCACATGATTAGGCCACCTCTCATCAGAGGTCATCGCAACTTCGGAACAACCGGGTCGTTGCCTTACAAGCAACGAGGTATTTATCGACACTCACATGCCACGCACAAACTTTCACATGAACATGCAAAACATCTACCATATCAAATGTTCAAACATGCTTGCCTAGTTCGGAGAAGTCGGAGTCTAGCTCGGCGAAGTTCGCGGCTCCGTCCCCTCTCCCGGAACCTACGGCAATCACGAAACGGGGTACTACAGTGAAAACCAACACATGCACAGAAACTTTGCCAAATATTTTTCAAATAAATCCCATAAAAAACTAGACAAAATTTGGAGATTGACAGAAAAGGAATCACTCAAAAATACCTTTTCATTAAAAAGTTATAAAGGTTTCTGTCCAGGGACCTTTCTGTAATGAAACAGAAAAGTTCCAGGGTTTTAACTGAGAAAACAGAAAACGCTTCGACTGGGAATGCGCAAGCGCAAAGGGGAAAACGTATTTTGCCCGAAGGCGCCAACAGAAAACGGTTCGGGGAAATAAAACAGAGGCTGACACGCGGGGCCCGCATGTCAGGTTTGAAAGCTCGCCGGCGCCCGAAGACGGCGGTGGACGCCGGCGTCGAACCACGGCGAGTTAGGAGAAACGGAGGGTACCAAGAGCTTCAGTGTCTTCTTCCGCGTCGGTGGGTGGTGGACTCGTCCAACGGGGAGCACCACGTCGACGGCGACACTATCTCCGGCGGACGGCGGTTCGGGTGAGGTTGGGGAACTCCGGTGGAGGGCTGCAAAGTACGAATTGAGGCGCGGGTCAGAACGGGTGATGCAAGGAGAAGCTACTGGCAAGAGGAAGGGGTCTACGGAGCACACACGGGGGCGAATCGGGCTGGATCCCGTGGCGGGTCGCGGCGGCCGGAGTCGAGGAAGGAGACCCCCTCGCGGCTCTTCCAGTGGCTGGGCGTGCTCTAGGGGAAGTGTAGGGCTGGTGGGTGCTCGAGTTGAAGCTCGGGACCTCTATTTATAGGCAGATCGACGGGGTGGCCGTGAACGGAGAATCTTCGGCGAGTGATTACGGCGGAGCAGTGGGTTGGCAGGGGGTTTGAGCGGTCGAGCAGCATCAGTGGATGTTACGGGACTCGTTTTGCAGCTAAACGGAGCTGGCCGTGGCGTAATGGCGTCTGTCCACGGTGAGGTGACCGCACGGGCTCAACGGCGGCAGAGAGCGTGCTCCGCGCCCTGGGGTTCACGACGAGAGCGGCAGCGCATTCGGGGGAGTGGACGGCCACGCGGCGGGCTCCGGTGGTTTGGGCGGTGCTGGGTGGAGTCGGCGGCGCCGTGTCTCCTGCTGGCGCCCGCAAAGCCGCCGCCGGCGTCGGTCACGGGGCGGCGCACCTTCTGCTGCTCGTCGCCGTCGCCCGCAAGATGCCAGGCACTCGTGCGGTGCAGGAACAAGTGGGCGAGGACGAGGAGCAAGGCGACGCGAGGGTACTGGCGAGATCGACGCCCGTTTCTGAAGAAAACGACAGTGAGCACTGCAGTGTTCTCTGAACTTAACTGAAACTTGACATGACCATGCACTCCAGGTGTTCGACAGTAGGTTTTGGTAAAGAGATAAATTTTTCTGGAGTTGTAACTTGGTGAGATGACCACTCAAAGCACCCAGGGGCTGCATGAATTTACTTGGAATTTTTGGAGAAAGTTTTGAATGAATTTCACCAAATTTGCCAAATCTAGTCCAAACTTGCAGCTGATGTAGCTTGAAAATTTTGAACTGGAGACCAGTGGATCTTCATGGTTCTAGGTTGAGGGTTCAAAGGACTAGGAGGGGAAAGAGTTTGGTGGTAAAAGTCCAAACAGAAAATGGAGTTCCTTTGTAAATCTCCAAGTGCTATAAGAGAAGACAGAAATTTATTTGAATAGAATTTGAATGGAAATGATCATATGAGGAGGTTCAACTTACTAGATTTGATGCAAATCATGATCCAAAGGTGAGGGAAGGGTTAGGAGAGAGGATTTGCACTAATGCCATGGCAAGAAGGAATAGTTGAAAGTGGCAAAGGACTTTCCAAAAGCCATAGTGCAAATTCAAGAAAAGGTTTTCAAAAGTTATTTTCTCAAATGAAAACATTTTGTCTCGAGTCCAATGAAAAGCAAGAACCTCCAAGACCAAAGGAGGATCTTGGGTAAATTCAAATAAAATTTTTGCCATAAAGAAAAATATTTGAGAGTGAGAGTTCTCTTGAAGAAAATTTTTAAATCACTCCCTTCAAATCAAAAAAAATCTTTTTGAAAATTCCAAATAAAAACTTGGGTGTCACAACACCTACCCCCTTAGGAAAAATCTCGTCCTCGAGATTTCTGCTGATCCTCAAATAGGTATGGATACTCTGCTCGGAGGAAATCTTCCCTTTCCCATGTGGCTTCATCCTCAGTGTGGTTGCTCCACTGGACCCTGAAAAACTTTGTCGTTTTCTGACGGGTCCTTCGTTCAGACTCTTCTAAAATCTTTACTGGCCTTTCTCTGTAGGTGAGATCTGGTTGCATATCAATGTCCTCATGAGGTACATGTTTCTCCGGGTTACTCACACATTTCCTCAACTGCGAGACGTGGAATACGTCATGGACGTCTGACAGCTCCTTGGGGAGGTCTAGTTGGTAGGCTACTGTGCCTCTTCGTGCCTATACACAAAATGGTCCAATAAACCTTGGGGCTAGCTTCCCCTTTATTTTGAACCGTTGTAGACCCCTCATAGGAGATACTCGGAGGTATACGGAATCACCAGGTTCAAAGCTGACCTCACGATGCTTCTGATCATAGTAGCTCTTTTGTCGGCTCTGTGCTGTCTTGAGTCTGTCCCTGATTTGTTTAACTTTTTCCTCGGCCTCCTTAAGCATATCTAGGCCGAAGATACGGCTGTCACCTGTTTCTGACCAATTCAATGGGGTACGACACCTCCGTCCGTACAATGCTTCAAAGGGTGCCATTTGCAAGCTGGCTTGGTAACTGTTGTTGTACGCAAATTCGGCATACGGCAAACTCTCTTCCCAACTGGTTCCATAGGTGAGCACACAGGCTCTTAGCATATCCTCCAGGATTTGGTTTACACGCTCTGTTTGTCCATCTGTCTGAGGGTGGTATGCTGTACTGAAAGCCAGTTGTGTGCCCAGAGCTTGTTGTAGGTGTTCCCAAAATTTGGAGACGAATTGGGTGCCTCGGTCTGATATTATAGTCTTCGGGACTCCATGCAAGCAAACTATACGAGATAGATAGAGCTTTGCCAGTCTTTGAGTGGAGTAGGTAGTCTTCACGGGAATGAAATGAGCAACCTTGGTTAGTCGGTCTGTGATGACCCATATGGCATCATTTCCGCGTTGTGATCGGGGTAATCCGGCAATGAAGTCCATTCCTATTTCATCCCATTTCCACTCCGGTATCCTGTTAGGCTGGAGTAGCCCTGTTGGCTTTTGGTGCTCGGCCTTGATGCGCTGACATGAATCGCAACAAGCAACGAATGTGGCTATATCTCTTTTCATACCGTGCCACCAAAATCTTTCCTGAATGTCCTTGTACATTTTGGTTCCTCCAGGATGTATCGAGTATGGAGCGGTGTGGCTCTCCGTCAAGATGTGTTGCTTGAGTTCCTCAATGTTAGGTACGCAAAGTCTGTCCCGGTACCATAATGTTCCTTCACTGTCCGTGACGAATTCTGAAGTCTTACTACGGTTCATTTTCTTCTTTATGCCTTCGATACTGGGATGTCCCTGTTGAGCCTTCTTGATTTGTTCCACTAGGGTGGGTTGTATCTCCAGGTTCGATATGGTGCCCTCAGAGACTAACATCATGTTGAGACGAGTGAACTCTCGCTGAAACTCAGGCCTCAAGTTTTGCTGACCGTCACTGTCCGGGCTGGGGTTTCGACTAAGGGCATCGGCCACTACATTTGCTTTTCCTGGGTGGTAGTGGATGCCGACGTCATAGTCTTTGACCAGTTCCAACCAGCGTCGTTGGCGTAAATTCAGCTCTGGCTGTGTGAAGATATATTTGAGGCTCTTATGGTCTGTATATATTTCACAGCGATTTCCCAACAGAAAGTGCCTCCACTCCTTGAGTGCATGTATAACTGCTGCTAGCTCCAGGTCATGTGTTGGGTAATTTTCCTCATGTTTTCGCAGTTGCCTGGAGGCATATGCGACAACTTTGCCGTCTTGCATTAGCACACATCCGAGACCTTTTCGGGACGCGTCACAATATACTTCAAAATTCTTGTGTATGTCTGGCACAGTTAAGACTGGTGCAGTTGTCAGCTTTTTCTTGAGTTCTTGGAAGCTCTGCTCACATGCTTCCGTCCATACGAATTTCTTGTCTTTCTTGAGTAGTTGGGTCATAGGCTTTGCCACAGTGGAGAATCCTTCGATAAATCTCCTGTAATATCCGGCCATTCCTAGGAAACTCCGCACATCTGTGACGTTCGCGGGTGGCTTCCAGTCCAGTATGGCCTTGACCTTTTCTGGGTCTACGGCTACGCCTTCTTGGTTCAGTATATGGCCTAAGAAACCAACTTGTCTTAGCCAAAATTCGCATTTGCTAAACTTGGCGTACAACTGATGCTTCCTCAATTCTCCCAAAACAATTCTGAGGTGCTCAGCATGTTCTTCTGGTGTCCTTGAGTAAACCAGAATGTCGTCAATGAATACCACCACAAATTTGTCCATGAATTTCATGAATACTTTGTTCATGAGGTGGACGAAAAATGCGGGGGCGTTTGTTAGACCAAAGGGCATCACTGTGAACTCGTATAGCCCATATCTGGAAGTGAATGCTGTCTTGGGGATATCCTCTGTTCGTACCTTCAGTTGGTGATATCCTGATCTCAAATCAATCTTTGAAAATACTTTAGCTTGTGCGAGCTGGTCAAACAAATCATTTATCCGTGGCATCGGGTATTTGTTTTTGATGGTGACCCTATTGAGGGCTTGATAGTCTATGCATAGTCTCAGTGTCCCATCCTTCTTCTTGGCGAACAATACGGGCGAACCCCATGGTGAGGAGCTGGCTCGTATAAATCCTTTGTCCAATAATTCTTTTATCTGCTTCTTCAACTCCACCAATTCTGAGGGTGCCATTCTATACGGCTTCTTGTAAATGGGAGCGGTGCCAGGTGCTAATTCAATACTGAATTCGATCTCTCGGTCTGGTGGCATGCCTGGTAGTTCTTCCGGGAACACATCAGGGAACTCGCATACCACTGGCACTTTTCTTAATTCTGCGATGTCCATCTTGTTCAGTTTTGGTTTCTGTGATCGTGGCCTTTCTTGAGCGGAAACTCTTATAGTCTTGCCGTGATGGTGAGTGAGAATCACTGTCCGATTGAAACAGTCGATGAATCCTTTGTTGGTGGTCAACCAGTCCATTCCTAAAATGACATCCAGTCCTTTACTTTCCAACACGATGAGATTCGCGTGGAATGGTAGTCCTTCGAACTCAATGACCACTCCTTGGCAGTAACCCTGAGCAATTTGCTTATTTCCGGGGGACTTGATGATCATAGACTTTTCCAAGGGGAGTATCGGAAAACCATGTTGCGAAACAAAACTCTTCGAAACGAACGAATGGGAAGATCCAGAATCAAACAAAGCCATGGCAGGTACTGTGTTGACAGGGAACGTACCGAGCACGATGTCTGGGCCATTCTGCGCTTCTTCCCTGGTCACATGGTTCAAGTGACCCTTCCTGTGGTTGTTGCTGGGATTGAAGTTGTTGCGCTTGGGGGCTGGATTGTTTCCACCATTGTTCGGCTTGGGTGCCGAGTCTCTTGGCTTCGGGCACTGTTTAGCATAATGCCCTTGTTGACCACAAGCATAGCAGGTGACCCCTGGACGGTATGTGAACTCCTTGTCTCTGGCATGAAATTGTCCGACGGGTCTTGGCTCAGTAGTCGTGGATCTCCTCGTGTCTGTCCTTGGGATCTCAGTCTTGCCTCGGTTGCTGCGGGCAAGAGTCGTCTTGTCCCTCTTCCGCTTGCGGATATCTTCCAGACTACGGCGCTCATTCTCCAGGGTGATGGCCTTGTCCACCAGCGTCTTAAAATCCGGAAAGGTGTGTACAATCAGTTGGCATCTTAATGCTGGTGCCAGGCCGTCCAGGAATTTTTCCATCTTCTTGTTTTCTGTCATGTGCTCGTCGTAGGCATAACGAGACAGTTGGGTAAACTGGCCGTTGTATTCTGTCACTGACATGCCTCTCTGCTTCAGGTCATCAAACTCTCTCTTCTTGATCTTTAGAATGCTCCTGGGGATGTGTGCCCCACGGAAGCCTTCCTTGAATTCTTCCCAGGTGATGTTGTGTTCCCTGGGGTGCATGTGTAGGAAGTTCTCCCACCATGCTGCGGCTGCTCCAGTAAGGTAGTGTGGCGCATAAAGCACCTTCTCATGATCTGAGCATTGAGCGATAATCAGTTTCCTTTCAATCTCGCTAAGCCAATCATCGGCCTCCAGTGGCCTATCGGTGTGAGAAAAAGTTGAGGGGCGAGTCTTCTGCAACTCAGATAACTTGGAATGTGGCTGATAGGGTTCACGGTGATTTCCCATGTTGATGACATGGTTCATCATCTCTTGGTGTTGTTGCTGACTTTGCTCGAAGAGACGGCATACTTGAGACAGTGCCGCTTCGCTGTCCTGTTGGCTGGACTGACCCTGAGTAAAATTGTTGCTGGTCTGTGTTCCGTAAACCTCTTCTGGCTGATTGGGCATAGAGCGAGTCCAAGGGCGAGACATTTTTCCAGTCTGGGGTATCATTTGCAAAACCCATGAGAAAAAACCGTGTAGCGCAGGAAAACTCTTACAAAGGCAAAAATCAAAAAGGCTTCTAGGTTTTCAAAGAAACACAAATGATTTTCGCGGAGAGGAAGTGCTTAACACAAATCTTACATGCGAAAGCAAATACAAGATACAGCACTCAGGTTGTGCGTACACAATCCTGACATGTTATTAAAAACTAGCATACTACTCCGGAAGGCAGCAAACACACCAATACAAACTAGCGTACAGATAAAAACAACACATCATACAAGCAGGCATAACACGCAGCTACTCGGTACTCTCAGTCGGAGATGGTGAAGATCTCCTTCCCCTTGCCGATGGCAAGGCTCAGCGGTCCAGGAGAATCAACCTCCTCCTCTCTAGCTGGTTCCTGGCGTGCGACGCTGCGCTGCGGTGATGGTGCGGGGGCGACTGGTGGTAGAGCGCGTGCAGCAGGCGGTGCGGCTCTGACTAGAGTAGGGGCGATGACTCGGTCGAACTCCTCAGTGGTAGGCAGACGGCGAGTAGTGGCCAAAACGGCCGGTGCATACGAGGCTGAAGACGAGACGAATGTCAGAGGCGGCGCCGTGTGGAGAAGCTCCTTCCTGCTGGCAGGACCGCCCCGGACTAAGTCCATGCGGGCAGCCACAAGATCATCTACGAGGTTGTCGAAAGACTCCTCCAGAGCCTTGAGATACTCCACAACCATCTCGATGGCTTCATCTCGCTCTCCCCGATGGCAGGCGAACGCATAGTGGCTGGTGTAAGGCACATGGCATGGGAGGTAGCGGTAGCGACGAGTCTTCATCGTAGGAAGGATGTCCCGAAGGCGAGCTATCGCCTCCCGGGCAGCCATCTGCATGGCATGCCTCTCCGTAGGCATGGCCCTTCCCGTAAAACAGAAATGGTGAGCAGCAGATCGTCCTCCCCTGAATTGCACCACAGCCTGGTGCATAGACACGTCGTCACTGAGCTTGTGCTGATAGAGGGTGAATTCCGGGCGAGCTGCTGGCCCGATCGCGAGCTTGGTGATGGAGACGAGGAGCTTGACAAACCCCTCGGGCACGTTGGTGAACACTCGATTCTCACAGCCGCTGCCAGCCATCTACAAAAGTAGGCAAAAATTCTGAGTAGTCATGTCATAAATTTTATGATGACCAACAGAAAATAGCTACAATTGCAAAATGCTGAAGAAGCACTAAAGACGCTAATAACCGATTAGCGATCGCACCTAGTGGCTTCCTACAGTCAGCCTGGCTCTGATACCAAGCTTGTCACGACCGGTTTTTCAATAAAATAGTTATTGAGAAACCAATCCCTGTTACGGACCAGCGAGGAAGAATTCCTTCTCACTGATAGACAATATATTGGTCACAGAAAAAATACCAGGAGTACTAAATATAATACAAGGTTGAGCAGAGACCGCCCAACAATTTATTACATGCACGCCGATAAAACAATACGGCGGATAGGGTGGCAAACTTCTAACTCACGATAATAACGGTGGTGGAAATATCATCGCGAAGCGAGTGACATGATTCCAGAAAACTACAACTCATCGAGCGTCGGAGTGAGGCTCGAGAATACTTATTGCGGGTGGCGGAAGCGTAAACGATACAAGTGACCAATATCCGGGATCGCGCAGGACTGACTGGGACTCCTCTAGGCGTCGGACGCGCTATCAAACTCTTCATCCAAGAGATCGCCTTCGTCAACATCTGGCCAAATCAACAAGCCAGGTGAGTACTATGAAAGTACTCGCAAGACAGTTCGGACATAAGGTATAACAAATGCAAACATGAAGCACATGAATAAGTTAATCAGTGCGATCAGACACAGGGATAATAAATACTGGGTGCCAAGCGAGGGTCTGAATGACGCCTCGAGCGGAAAATGCGGAATAATAATGCTGGTGCCAAACGAGTGTCTGAAAGACTCCTCGAGCGGAAAATGCGGAATAATAATGCCACAGTCGGGCGTCGGGGCGACACCACATAAAGGGCTTATAACAGAAAGTAAAGACAGTGCATGCCGCAGTCGGACGTCTGAGCGACATCACATAAAGGGCTTATATCGAAAGTGAGAAACGAGTACACGCCACAGTCGGACGTCTGCGCGACGTCTCATAAAGGGCTTATATCACAACTCATTAATACAATAGCTCGGAGACATAAATTATCACAAGCATGAGACACAAAAATAAAGTTAGTCCATCAATTGGAATAACAATAAATCTGAGATTTTACCGCTTGAGCTTGTTCACCAGGGCAAGATTTTCACACGGATAGATTTGGACATAAAGTCTACATTACTGATCATGGATACGATGATTTGGAAAGAATTGACTCTGCAGAGTTTGTACTTAACCACAGCCAACGGATTTCAGTAGTCACGGGACTAGTTCCGTCTACGGTGTTCTGGAAGGAACACGTCTAACCAGTACACACCCAATTTAACCATCCGAAGCCAGGGATCACCCTCGGCAACATTCAGGAAAAACCCTGAGTCGGGGAGGCTACAACCTCGCGTAGCATGGGATCAAATTTCTATACGCGCGCTATAAGGGGGTGCCCCCCTCTCGGTCCCAACCGGAAACACCCATGCCCCCTGACCGAATGACTGGCTTTAATCCTGGGCCAAGGTACCATCATCCCGGCCTCTCTGTTTGGTGTGTACACGGAAAGAGGTTACCAACTTACTAAACCGTATCCTGGCAATGAGACATGTGGTAGCACGGAAAGGGGAAGGGACGATAACACGGCTCCAACCATGTTAACATCGGAAAAGTCGGATGACACAAGGCTGGCATGCTACAACAGTACCACCTTGCTGCCCTTCATGTCACCACATGATTAGGCCACCTCTCATCAGAGGTCATCGCAACTTTGAAACATGCGGGGAAAAGATCGATAACGTGGCTCCAACCACGTTAACGTCGAAGAGAGTCGGATGACACAAGGCTGGCATGCTACAACAGTACCACCTTGCTGCCCTTCATGTCACCACATGAGTAGGCCACCTCTCATCAGAGGTCATCGCAACTTCGGAACAACCGGGTCGTTGCCTTACAAGCAACGAGGTATTTATCGACACTCACATGCCATGCACAAAGTTTCACATGAACTTGCAAAACATCTGCCATATCAAATGTTCAAACATGCTTGCCTGGTTCGGAGAAGTCGGAGTCTAGCTCAGCGAAGTTCGCGGCTCCGTCCCCTCTCCCGGAACCTACGGCAATCACGAAACGGGGTACTAACGTGAAAACCAACACATGCACAGAAACTTTGCCAAATATTTTTCAAATAAATCCCGTAAAAAACTAGACCAAATTTGGAGATTGACAGAAAAGGAATCACTCAAAAATACCTTTTCATTAAAAAGTTATAAAGGTTTCTGTCCAGGGACCTTTCTGTAATGAAACAGAAAAGTTCCAGGGTTTTAACTGAGAAAACAGAAAACGCTTCGACTGGGAATGCGCAAGCGCAAAGGGGAAAACGTATTTTGCCTGAAGGTGCCAACAGAAAACGGTTCGGGGAAATAAAACAGAGGCTGACACGCGGGGCCCGCATGTCAGGTTTGAAAGCTCGCCGGCGCCCGAAGACGGCGGTGGACGCCGGCGTCGAACCACGGCGAGTTAGGAGAAACGGAGGGTACCAAGAGCTTCAGTGTCTTCTTCCGCGTCGGTGGGTGGTGGACTCGTCCAACGGGGAGCACCACGTCGACGGCGACACTATCTCCGGCGGACGGCGGTTCGGGTGAGGTTGGGGAACTCCGGTGGAGGGCTGCAAAGTACGAATTGAGGCGCGGGTCAGAACGGGTGATGCAAGGAGAAGCTACTGGCAAGAGGAAGGGGTCTGCGGAGCACACACGGGGGCGAATCGGGCTGGATCCCGTGGCGGGTCGCGGCGGCCGGAGTCGAGGAAGGAGACCCCCTCGCGGCTCTTCCAGTGGCTGGGCGTGCTCTAGGGGAAGTGTAGGGCTGGTGGGTGCTCGAGTTGAAGCTCGGGACCTCTATTTATAGGCAGATCGACGGGGTGGCCGTGAACGGAGAATCTCCGGTGAGCGATTACGGCGGAGCAGTGAGTTGGCAAGGGGTTTGAGCGGTCGAGCAGCATCAGTGGATGTTATGGGACTCGGTTTGCAGCTAAACGGAGCTGGCCCTGGCGTAATGGCGTCTGTCCACGGTGAGGTGACCGCACGGGCTCAACGGCGGCAGAGAGCGTGCTCCGCGCCCTGGGGTTCACGACGAGAGCGGCAGTGCATTCGGGGGAGTGGACGGCCACGCGGCGGGCTCCGGTGGTTTGGGCGGTGCTGGGTGGAGTCGGCGGCGCCGTGAGGCGACGCGAGGGTACTGGCGAGATCGACGCCCGTTTCTGAAGAAAACGACAGTGAGCACTGCAGTGTTCTCTGAACTTAACTGAAACTTGACATGACCATGCACTCCAGGTGTTCGACAGTAGGTTTTGGTAAAGAGATAAATTTTTCTGGAGCTGTAACTTGGTGAGATGACCACTCAAAGCACCCAGGGGCTGCATGAATTTACTTGGAATTTTTGGAGAAAGTTTTGAATGAATTTCACCAAATTTGCCAAATCTGGTCCAAACTTGCAGCTGATGTAGTTTGAAAATTTTGAACTAGAGACCAGTGGATCTTCATGGTTCTAGGTTGAGGGTTCAAAGGACTAGGAGGGGAAAGAGTTTGGTGGTAAAAGTCCAAACAGAAAATGGAGTTCCTTTGTAAATCTCCAAGTGCTATAAGAGAAGACAGAAATTTATTTGAATAGAATTTGAATGGAAATGATCATATGAGGAGGTTCAACTTACTGGATTTGATGCAAATCATGATCCAAAGGTGAGGGAAGGGTTAGGAGAGAGGATTTGCACTAATGCCATGGCAAGAAGGAATAGTTGAAAGTGGCAAAGGACTTTCCAAAAGCCATAGTGCAAATTCAAGAAAAGGTTTTCAAAAGTTATTTTCTCAAATGAAAACATTTTGTCTTGAGTCCAATGAAAAGCAAGAACCTCCAAGACCAAAGGAGGATCTTGGGTAAATTCAAATAAAATTTTTGCCATAAAGAAAAATATTTGAGAGTGAGAGTTCTCTTGAAGAAAATTTTTAAATTACTCCCTTCAAATCAAAAAAATCTTTTTGAAAATTCCAAATAAAAACTTGGGTGTCACAAGGTCCGGGACGGCGGGATCCGGCCAGGAACGGGTGACGGCGCGCACGTCGAGGACGCGACCAGGGATGGGTACCTGCCAAGCGAAGAGAGCGCAGAGAGATGAGTCCCATGGGAGGAAGCAAGGCGAGAAAAAGAGGCGCGCAACGGGTGCTGCCTGGGTTGGTCGGGGTCCTGGAGTCGCTGGGATGCACCAAACGGTGGCGGCAGTTCTGCTCGCGGACGAGCTCCGGCTCAAGGAGCGCCTACACGAGCGCGGAGGAGGCACGGGGCCTGCTGGTTCGGTCGTCGGTGGAACGTGCTGCGCGTGATCCCCTCGGGATCGAGCAGAGGAGGCTCTGGTTGGCTCGCGCGATGAGCAGAGGCACAGGAGGCGAGGGAGACCAGGGGCGGCTGGCAGGTGGATGGATGGATAGACTGGTAGGTAGAGGCGGAGAGGATCTTGGAGACAGGTGGCGGCGCCTTCGGGATTGGGTGGAGGAGGAAAACAAGGAGAAAGGGGATCTGGGAGGATCCCGAGGTGGAAGAGACAGTGGGCTGGCGGCGGCGAGGAGGATCCCTAGAAATTAGGGCTTTGGTCTCGGGTTAGACTAATATATATAGCAGATGAATTTAGGTTAGGGGATATTTGGTCCATCCGATCGTAATCGGGCGGTCGAGAATAAGTAGGCAAGAGCGTCCAATTAACAAAACGGAGATGTTTTATAGATGTTTGGGGATGATCCGAATCCAACGGTAACAACAAACCGGGTCGGGTATGGGACAACTTCCGGACGCGTGGGAGGGGATCGCGGGCTGACGAGAGAGGTTAGTTGGTTTGGCAAGAGGGAACCGAAAACACGGTTGTTCTCGGAACGGTCAATGAAGACAAGGGGGAAATGCGGCAACTACGAACGAATGCAAGTTTTAAAAACAATGACGACAACAAGTGCCGATGCAATGCGGATGATGCGATGATGAATGCAACAAAAAAATAAAACACACGGCAACAACGAAATAACTGGAAGGCTTCTGGAGCGTCGGTCTCGGGGCGTTACAACACTCCACCACTACAAGAGGATCTCGTCCCGAGATCTAGGATGGCACCGGAGAAAAACGGAAGGGGAAGAGGTAAAACAAAGTTGCTTCTTTGACAAACGGATGAAACCACGAACCTTGGGAGATTGAACAACTTGAAAGAAATAATACAACAGAGATGAATGAGACTGCAAACAGTCCGTTGGACAAGAGGAACAAGGAATACAGCGAGAATGACAAGATAGCCAATGAAACCACTCCGGTTAAAACAAGATATAGAGGGGATAAGAATGAAATATTTCGAACAGTACTCCAACTGAAAATGGAAGGAACTAACATTAACTTGATTGGATGATGCTTGTTGAAATCAACAACACACTGCCTCCGGAACTATTGAAAGAATGGCACAATGGGTCAGAAAGATTTCAGACAGCACTCCGGTTAAATGGATAAGCAAGAAAAGAATATGATCTTGGCAAAACGAGATGATGGGTCGAAGAAAACATCACAATGCCTTCGGGACAAATGAAACAGTGGAATAAAGAGAACAACAACTTCTATCACAATTGAATTTAAAAGAGCCTCCTTAAAAAGAAGGATTGAACGGAGTTGTTGGAAAACCAACAACGAAAAGAATAAGCTTGTAGTGGACTTGTGGAAACATCTCAACATTATGAGCTGACAAACGGCCACTAAAGGAAGCCATTGATTTGAGTGAGAGCACCAAGGCGATGAAAAACTTCTTTCACCAAGAGGATAGGAGAAAACTTGGATCATTGATAAGCACCATAATAGCAACATGACACAAGATAAATCCAACGAAGAGATTGGTGGATTTAAAATATCTCATTCTTGACAACATGTGAACCATGAAACGCGAACTCAAATTGTCAAGAATGACATAACACCACCTCAAAAGATAAGAGAGAAAGAATTGCACTTCGGAATGCAAGATGAAGAATGCTTGAACTCCTCAAAACAAGACATGTGTTGAACACCATGTTTATTTAAGAGTATAGCTTGACGGATCTTGACTCCAAGAGAAATCTTGAAGAACAATTGAAGAATGAAAGGAATCCTTGACGAAGCACCACGTAGAGCCTCCATGAAGAACGCCGGTAATAAAAGGATGATAAAAAGAAAGAGAAGTTGACAACACAAGGTGAAGCCTTGCAATGATTTGGGTGGAGCTTTGAAATGATATAACCGAGAAAACTTGGAACTCCTGAAAGAAAGATGAAGAAATGAAAGCAAGAATTTTGATGAATCTCCGGAATAAGGAATTGAATTTACTCGATGAAACAAGAATAAGAATTACATTATGCTCATCCTTCACTAATTAAATTGATGACAAGCAATGGATTTGGCATACTACTTATTCTCGTAGAAAGGATTAAGATATATATGGCGCAAACTTGGGAAGGTCTTGATGGGACCACCGGTGGAATTTGGAAACAACGAATGAATTGATATGATAACGAAGGAAGTGAAATCTTGAACGAACCACCGTAAGAATTGAAAATGAACAACAAAAAGATAAAGAAACACCGGGAAGAATTAGAAAATGAACGAAGAAACTTGAGAGAATTTAGATACAAGTGAACGAAGAGATCAAGAGCTGATTAGAGAATACTTGAACGATGCACCAGAAGAATATGGAGATGAACGAAGAGACATCAATTTAGAATAATGGGAGAACGAGGCTGAAAACTTAGAACGAAGAAATCTTCTGAAATGATGGCCTTTGGATGATCAAGAAACGAAAACAACTCATGAAATGCTCCGGATGGGTATGAATAGAATTTTCACAATCGAAAACAATTATGAGAGGATGGCATAAGCTACAGCTATGAATCTTCAAGAGAACGGACCAAGATTTAGGAGAAATTCTTCTTCGGTCCTCAAATGTTGAGAATCATGATGAGAAACATCACCGTGAATTATTGAGGCACTCCGGAACCATGAAGAATAGAAAGGTTGAATCAACAATGAAAAGAATTTGAAAGATCTTGGAGAAAGACATATGACTGATGATTCATTCTTACGTCAAACTTTGCAATGAATTTGAGAATAACTCCGAAAAGAATTAGAAGAGTCAGGTAAGATCCTGGAAAAAGACCTGTGGGTTAGGGCCCACTCAGAAGATACACCGTTGAACGATTTAGAAGAGAGATTGCACCGGTAGGATTAAATGGTTCAAAAGAGATAACAACCTCGAGATATCTTGAACAAATTAGGAATGATAACACGAATTTTCCGAAATATCTTCAGCACACCTGAACAAATGGAAAGCGAGAGGTGGATGATTAAGAGGTACACCGGCATGAGAAAGCATTTGAAACAAGGAAAGGAATGTGACCAACATTGAAGGCTTGAATTTAGTCCACCGGAGAAGAAAAAGAATGAAGAATGATAAACTTGAGGAACATCTTCCTGAGAACCACCGGGTAAGAACATTGACGGGAAAGGATGGAGAGGCTTCCCATCAATAAAAGGATACATGTTGAGAAATCTGAGTCCTTGAAGAAAAGGGTGGGAGGGCGGGAAAACAAAGGCAACTTGTGGCAGATGGAATAAACACCGTTGAGAAAACTTATAATTGATCTTCTGGATGGGAAGAATGATGGGATCATCTCGAAGAGAAACGCACCGGTTGGAAATAGAATTAAGATGGCCAACTCGATGGTCAAGAAGGATTAGTATCCCCATAGAAATATGAGAACACCACCTAGAATAAGGTAGGGAATCAACACTTGACACCGAAGCAACTCGAATACCACAAATTAAAAGAACAAAGGATTGGCTCGCAGAATAAGCCGAAAACAAACATATGATAGATCCCATATCGAATCATGTGTGTGTTGGAAAGATATCCTACGAGATACTTGAATTCCCACTTATAAACTCACGAAACTTTCTGGTTATGCAATCTGGTGTTGGGGATATAGGGGACACAAAATATATCACCCAAACTAACAATACCTAGATCCAGCTGTATCCATCCTTCAACACATAACCAAGAAATCTTCGGAAATCATTTACGTCAACCTTCGAAAAGCATCCGTTATACGAGTTATGGCAATACTCCCGAACTCCCGCCCCAGTACTGGGTGGCGTCGAGGTGATCTCACCAACAACTGCATAAAAGAGATTTTCGATGTCGGCGAAACTCAGGTATTCCAGAACTGCAACGATAAAATTGTGTCGACAACACCTCGGAGCTCAACTCCCCGGGACACTGCCACAACCCCTAAATGTCAGGAGGCACCAAGAACAATGTTCTCGTCACAAAACCATCGGAATGATTCCAAGATACCCGCGTGATCCTAAATTTTTTTAGTGAAATTTGAGGAGAGAAGAGTCAAAACTTCTACGTCAGGAGGCCTCACCAGAGCGATGAAGGGACTGAGGAGTAAAAAGAATCCTACTCTCAGATATATATAATCCTAAGACTCAAAACATTTTGTTCTAGACTCAACAACGCCAGCGATTCGATCAAGCATGGGGCTCCTAAGTCGGGGATGGCTCTGATTACCAACTTGTAACACCCACGATGCGGCTATATCTCCCACGTGTCGAGGCACGACTTAGAGGCATAACCGCATTGTGGTTTTGTCGCAAGAAGGGTCATCTTCACACAAACCCATGTAATGAACAAGAATGGGATAAAGAGTTGGCTTACAATCGGCACTTCACATAATTCATAAATAAATTCATACATCATTCAAGATACACACATATACCGACTACGGTCAAAGCCAAAAGAAAAGAAATAAACCCAACTGCTAGATCCCCGATCGTCCCAACTGGGCTCCACTACTGATCAATAGGAAACGAAACATAGCAATGACCAAGGTCCTCGTCAAACTCCCACTTGAGTTCGGTAGCATCGCCTGCACTAGTATCACCGACACCTGCAACTGTTTTGGAAGTATCTGTGAGTCACGAGGACTCAGCAATCTCACACCCGCGAGATCAAGACTATTTAAGCTTATGGGTAGGAGAAGGTAGTGAGGTGGAGCTGGAGCAAGCACTAAGCATATATGGTGGCTAACATACACAAATAAGAGCGAGAAGAGGAGCAACGGAACGGTCGTCAACTAGTAATGATCAAGAAGTGATCCTGAACTCCTACTTACGTCAAACATAACCCAAAAGCCGTGTTCTCTTCCCGGACTCCGCCGAAAAGAGACCATCACGGCTACACACGCGGTTGATGCATTTTAATTAAGTCAAGTGTCAAGTTCTCTACAACCAGATATTAACAAATTCCCATCTGCCACATAACCGCGGGCACGGCTCTCGAAAGTTTATACCCTGCAGGGGTGTCCCAACTTAGCCCATTATAAGCTCTCACGGTCAATGAAGGATATTCCTTCTCGCGGGAAGACCCGATCAGTCTCGGAATCCCGGTTTACAAGACATTTCGACAATGGTAAAACAAGACCAGCAAGACCACCCGCTGTGCCGACAAATCCCGATAGGAGCTGCACATATCTCGTTCTCAGGGCACACCGGATAAGCTAAGCGTACAGGTACCGACGTAACCCAAGTTGCCAAGGGATGGTCCCGCACGGTGCTCTAGTTTGGACCAGCAAGAGTGGAACAAAACAAGGAACATAACACCGGTATGACGGAAACTAGGGCGGCAAGAGTGGAACAAAACACCAGGCATAAGGCCGAGCCTTCCACCCTTTACCAAGTATATAGATGAATTAATTAAATAAGAGATATTGTGATATCCCACCATATCCATGTTCCAACAAGGAGCAAACTTCATCTTCACCTGCAACTAACAACGCTATAAGAGGGGTTGAGCAAAAGTAGTAACGTAGCCAAAGAACGGTTTGCTGGGAAAGGTGGGTTAGAGGCTTGACATGGCAATATGGGAGGCATGATATAGCAAGTGGTAGGTAGCGCGGCATAGCAATAGAGCGAACAACTAGCAAGCAAAGATAGAAGTGATTTCGAGGGTATGGTCATCTTGCTTGAGATCCCGCAAGGAAGAAGAACGAGTCCATGAAGAAGACAAACGGATGTAGTCGAACGAATCCTCACAACTCCGGAACGAAACCGAAGCTAACGAGAGAAGCAACCCGGAAAGAAACAAACAACATAGTAAACAACCACCACATACACATGGCATGATGCACAAACAAGTATGATGCATGTCCGGTTTAAATATGCATGGTATGGCAAAGTGCACAAACAATACCACAAATTATGTGGAGCTCAATATGCAACGAGTTGCATATTGATGAAACACCACATGACTCATTTAGTTCTCTCTCGGTTATGTACCCAACAATATTAAATGTTGTTAAACATGGCAATATGTGAAGCATAAATAAACTATCTATTTAGGCAAGTTTAAATGAGGCCGGAACAGCAAATAACAATTCCGGAAAATCCACATATGCATATTTTGGAATTGGTACTGTTCTGCCAGAAAGATAATTTTAATGTTGTTAAACAGCAAAATAAATTGCACCATGTTAATCTATGCATTTTTCTACCCCATTTACATATAAAGTTTATTTAAATCCGAGCTACGGTTATTTAGTTATGAATTAAATCATTTTTAACATGGCATTTATGCAAAATTAAACAAACAGCAAGTTAAACATTTTTTAACATGGATGAAAGTAGCATATTATGAAACTAGATGAAATTCTAAGCAGTTTACATATATAAATCATTTTAATCCGATGCACGGTTGATGAGTTATTATATGAATGAAGACTAGGGACTTTTCTCCAAAACAGTAAATCCTAGGGTAATAGCTAAATTCGCAGATCCTGGAAAAAACATCACATGGGTCAAATCTGAACAGGAAGCCCAACAGAGGAAAAAAACAAGAGGAGGGGCGTTGGGGTGTGGCCTCACCCAGTTGGCCTTGGCCCGTTCGGTGGAAGAGGTAGCAGGCCGGTTGAGGAGCTGGAGCAGGCTGGGCCTTGGCCAGCGAGGCAGAGATGCGCTGACGAGGCTTGCGCGGTCAACGGGGCGAGCGGCTGCATCCAGTCGAGCGAAGCAGAGGAAGCGTCGGCGCTGACAGCAGGTCGACGCCGCGGGGCCTCCGGCAGCGGCGGCGCTTGGCGACAGGAGGCGGGCTTGGCAGGGGCGCGGCGGCTGCTCAATCCGGCGAGGACAGGCGAAGGGGCGCCGGATCCGGGCGACGGCAGGAAGTGGCTCCCGTGCATACTGGCGACGGGGTTCTCCTGACCACGGGAGAGAGACAGAGATAAGACATGCAACGGGAGAACGCGGGAGGAAAAGGAAGATGGGAGGAGGGAGACGGCGACCCCCGGGCTTCACTGGCGTCTGCACTCACCGGAGATGGCGACCGAAAATTGGGGAGGTGGAGCAGAGGCAAGCCGCTCGCTCGTTCCCTCGAACAGGACGAAGCAGAGGCGAGGTCGGGCTTGGCGGTGCGGGACTTGGCGGGACGGCGGAGCCACGACGAACCAAGGCGAAGCAGGGGAGGTCCGGGACGGCGAGATCCGGCCAGGAACGGGTGACGGCGCGCACGTCGAGGATGCAACCAGGGATGGGTTTCTGCCAAGCGAAGCAAGGCGAGAAGAAGAGGCGCGCAACGGGTGCTGCCTGGGTTGGTCGGGGTCATGGAGTCGCTGGGATGCACCGAACGGTGGCGGCAGTTCTGCTCGCGGACGAGCTCCGGCTCGAGGAGCGCCTGCACGAGCACGGAGGGGGCACGGGGCCTGCTGGTTCGGTCGTCGGTGGCACGCACTGCGCGTGATCCCCTCGGGATCAAGCAGAGGAGGCTCTAGTTGGCTCACGCGATGAGCAGAGGCACGGGAGGCGAGGGAGACTAGGGGCGGCTGGCAGGTGGATGGATGGATAGACTGGTAGGTAGAGGCGGAGAGGAACTTGGAGAGAGGTGGCGGCGCCTTCGGGATTGGGTGGAGGAGGAAAACAAGGAGAAAGGGGATCTGGGAGGATCCCGAGGTGGAAGAGACAGTGGGCTGGCGGCGGCGAGGAGGATCCCTAGTAATTAGGGATTTGGTCTCGGGTTAGACTAATATGTATAGCAGATGAATTTAGGTTAGGGGATATTTGGTCCGTCCGATCGTAATCGGGCGGTCGAGAATAAGTAGGCTAGAGCGTCCAATTAAGAAAACGGAGATGTTTTATAGATGTTTTGGGATGATCCGAATCCAACGGTAACAACAAACCGGGTCGGGTACGGGACAACTTCCAGACGCGCGGGAGGGGATCGCGGGCTGACGAGAACGGTTAGTTGGTTTGACAAGAGGGAACCGAAAACACGATTGGTCTCGGAACGGTCAACGAAGACAAGGGGGAAATGCGGCAACTACGAATGAATGCAAGTTTTAAAAACAATGACGACAACGAGTGCCGATGCAATGCGGATGATGTGATGATGAATGCAACAAACAAATAAAACACACGGCAACAACGAAATAACTGGAAGGCTTTTGGAGCGTCGGTCTCGAGGCGTTACATCACCCCCGACTGGACAGTGCCATACATTGCGTATCTGCTCGGGAAGGAGCTTCCGGAGGATGAAGATGAGGCCCGTCAGATTATTCGTCGATCCAAAGCCTTCACGGTGATAGGTGGTCAGCTTTACAGAGAAAGTGTCACCGGGGTCGCTCAGCGATGTATCACACCAGAAGAAGGTCGAATGATTCTAAGTGATATACACTCAGGGACCTGTGGTCACCATGCGTCCTCTCGGACCATCGTAGCCAAAGAATACCGAGTAGGATTCTACTGACCACGTGCTAATGAGATAGCAAAAGATATAGTCGACAAGTGTGAAGGCTGCCAGTTCTATTCAAACATGTCTCGCAAGCCGGCGTCTGCCTTGAAGACTATTCTACTCGTCTGGCCGTTTGCAGTTTGGGGGTTGGATATGCTTGGTCCCTTCAAGACTAGCAGAAGTGGTTTCACTCATTTGCTCGTGGCAGTCGACAAATTCACCAAATGGATCGAAGCCAAGCCTATCAAGAATCTTGATTCAAGCACTGCCATCAGTTTCATCAGAGAGCTGATATTCAGATATGGAGTCCCTCACAGTATTATCACAGATAATGGCTCCAACTTTGATTATGATGAGTTCAGGGCATTCTGTGCTTCCCAAGGTACTCGGGTCGATTACGCATCTATTGCGCACCCACAGTCGAATGGGCAAGCAGAAAGGGCGAATGGTTTGATCCTCCAAGGGCTGAAACCCCGACCGATGCGCGATCTCAAGCATGCTGCTAGAGCCTGGGTGACTGAATTTCCACCCGTCCTATGGGGACTGAGAACAACTCCCAACAGGTCGACTGACCGAACTCCTTTCTTCATGGTGTATGGCGCTGAAGCTGTGCTTCCGAGTGACTTGCTGCACAACGCTCCCCGAGTGGAACTTCTCTCAAAAGCTGAAGCTGAACAGGCATGCCAAGATGTAATTGCTCTGTTGGAGGAAGACCATGAAATGTCTCTGATCCGGTCGACCATCAACCAACAAGACTTGCGTCGATTCCATGCCCGTAATGTCATAGGTCAAGCATTCCAAGAGGGAGACCTTGTGCTCCGAGTGCATCAAAAACGACCTCACAAGCTCGCTCCGGCCTGGGAAGGTCCCTTCGTCATCACCAAAGTGCTCCACAATGGGGCGTATCACCTCTACAATGTAGCCAAGAAAGAAGACGAGCCACACTCGTGGAATGCGGAGCTGCTCCACCGTTTCTATACCTAAACACTCGGATCAACGAGTTGTAATAAGAATCCTTCGGTTTGCTTATCAAAGACAAGATTTTTTGCAGTATCTTAATGATTGTTATCCCGTAAACACATGTGTTCAAATTCCCCAGTGGGTGGCTTAGCCGCGGATCCAATTCGCCAAAGTTTCAAAAAACACTCCGATTAAAGAGCAACCTGTAACACCCCGGATGTAACTTTCCATATTTGCAATTCCAGCTCTTGCCATTTTCGGCTATGTGTTATGATATTCCTTTCATTGTCGGGTTTTGTTTTTCGTTTTGCATTTTGTTCATGTCATGCATCCCATATCATGTCATCATGTGCATCTCATTTGCATACGTGTTCGTCTCATGCATCCGAGTTTTTTCCCCGTTGTCTGTTTTGCAATCCGACACTCCCACGTGCACTGACGCACCCCCCCTTTTGTTTCTTTTCATGAGCGGGTGTTAAACGTTCTCGAAATGGACCGAGGTTTGTCAAGTGGCCTTGGTACACCATCGGTAGACCACCTGTCAAGTTTCCTTCCATTTGGAGGTCGTTTGACGCTCCAACGGTTAACCGGGTAACCGCAAAGTCCTTTTGTGTGTTGCAGCAAAACCCCCCTCCAAACAGCCCAATAACCCATCTAAGTCACCTCCATGCTCTCGGCCGTTCGATCACGATCGGGTGGGCGAAAACCGCACTCCATTAGGAGTCTCCTAGCTCCCTCTACCTATAAATATGTGTTCCCGCTCCGAAATCTGGGTCCCGAAGCCCTAGCCCCGCTCCCTCCGCGCGCCGGACACGTCCGGTCCGCGCCGGACGAATCCCGGCGCCGCCCCGGGCCAATCACGCGCCGCCACGTGGCACCCCGGCCTCCACCGCGCCGTCGGCCCGCCGAACACCATC